>NC_091746.1:59088300-59358300 GCF_043380555.1 Nothobranchius furzeri
AATTTCACATAATTTGCAAGTTTGTTGGTGTCCACTTACATTTTCGTATATGTATAGATGTGTCATAGTAGCATCCAAATGTTGATAATATGCCAATTAATGTATTTGTTGAACTGCTGGGTTGTAAGAAAAGTGTAATGAATGTCTAAAAAAATTACAATAGCCAGTTCACAACACAATAGAAAGCGTTGATGCTTGCTTTATCTGCGGAGAAAAAACCAAAGTTGCATTTTTTACTTACTAAAGACGAGTGAACTAAAGCAGTGGAAGAGTCGTGTTGCTGTTAGCCAATCAGTGGCAAGATGTTTGCATATTAGTAATGAGTAGGTCTGACTTTTCTGTAATTTTCCGACCTCTGCTGCCTGTCAAACCTCTGCCACCTGAAACGGGAGCGCAAGAGCATTTTTTTCCCACTGAAAACGACTCAAGGCATTAATTCGCACTAGAATTGTGACACACTTGCAGGGATTCAGCCCCTGAATTGGACACACCCCTAAGGGGGGTGGGGGTTGCAAGCAGTACCTAGAAAACTCAGTGCGGCCCTGATCTATCTCTCTCTCTCTCTCTCTCTCTCTCTCTCTCTCTCTCTCTCTCTCTCTCTCTCTCTCTCTCTCTCTCTCTCTCTCTCTCTCTCTCTCTCTCTCTCTCTCTCTCTCTCTCTCTCTCTCTCTCTCTCTCTCTCTCTCTCTCTCTCTCTCTCTCTCTCTCTCTCTCTCTCTCTCTCTCTCTCTCTCTCTCTCTCTCTCTCTCTCTCTCTCTCTCTCTCTCTCTCTCTCTCTCTCTCTCTCTCTCTCTCTCTCTCTCTCTCGGCACGCCGACACATCGTCTCTCCCGACTAAACCTGTAAATGTCCGCCCATAAATTCAGTTTGTAACACGGTTGAACGAGTTAAAGGTGGAGTTCGGTTCGCAAACGAACTATTCTGGAGCGACGGAGCTTTATTGTCATCGGAGGAAACACTCCCATGCGGATATAAGTGAGCGCCTCAAATACCGGTTAGCATTTAGTTTGTTTGGGGCTGTAATGAAACGCTGTTGCGGAAAGAACGCAGATAGAAGACAGTCGTGGTGATGATTGAGCTGCCTTTGTTTATAATGTTTGTGTATGTTTATGTATTTTTATGTATGTTTATAAATTCATGAATGAATGGACAGTGGACACAGATATTAGCGGGAATTTCTGATTGTCTCCTCGTATCTCTTTAGAGCTTTTGTCAGGCGTCAGGTAAAGTTTACAGGCTCTGCCTCATCGTGTAATTAACGTGGACAGCTGGTAGTGACTAATTACTGGAGTAGAACTGAAGGTCAGAATAGCAATTTACGGATTAGAACTTGTTTTATTATCATCATAACCATGATCATTTTATTTAAGCTGAATAACATTTCATTGAAAGAAAAAATATTAAAGGTGCCACTAGTTTTTGTCATTTTAAAAGAGCAGAAGTGAACCTGAGGAGATGCTCTTGTTGTCATAGTGACAGCTACAGTCGAATTTATTAAGTGAAACAGATCTGTACCTTCCTCTCTCTTCTCTGTCTGATAAGACATGGCAGCAGACAGCTGGTGGGGATTATATGCAGGTTCAGTTACAATGGAAAGCATATTTCTTTGTGCAGCACTAACTCAGTGTCATTTCTTGCTTATGTTCCACAGACTGACGTGTTATGGTCCAAACTAGTGATTTATTTTAGGATGCACATTTTATTATAGTTACAACCCTGCTGAAAAAGCAGCGTATGTTGTGTTTTGGATGCTGGGATGCTGGTCCAGCAAGCACAACCAGCATCCCATCCTGAACCAGCATCAACATCCAAAACACAACATGCTGTTTGTTTCAGCAGGGACATGAATTATTGTAACACTTTAGTCACAATGAATCACTGTTAGGTACCAAAATGTTGGAGTTTGACTCTTTAGAGCTCTTGAAAAGTTCTAGTACACTTAAATCATACTCATCTGTGACTTTTATTGGCCAGAGTAACCATCCAGTATCTTCCATTTGAAGTCTGTTTTTACAATTTGGTGTGAAACTAATCTAAGTTCTGATGAGATTCATCATGAATAGTTTAGAGGTTGAATAAAATCTGGTAAACAGTTTGTGCAATAATCCTATTTGTATTTTATACAGAATGTTGAGCTGCTGGTGCTAATCCACAGAAACAAAGACTCCTTTTAAATTAGGTCTCAGTTTGTCCACGTGTTTTTTTTTGTAGTTAATTTTGATCATTTATCAATCTGCAAGTTTTACTTTAATGTAATTTTTAGATATTTTTGTGTATTTCTATTTACCAAAAATGATCTAGAAACTAGATTGTAGATGAACCTGCTCACAACAAACATATGATATGATAATAAATTGAGATGTGTGGCATCACAAAAATATTTATTATTGATTTCATTGGTGTTTTTATTTTAAACAATAGAGAACTCTTTTTGAAAGCTATTACTCTTTTTAAATGGCGTTGGGTTTTTTTTCAGTCATTTTTCTTTTTGGAGATCAGCTAAAAAGAAAAAAAAAGATTTTTTTCTTGATCATTTGTTTGAAACAGCAATCATAATAATGATTATGATGACTTGTGACATTTTGTTTATTTCTCTGTTTTGCCCCGTGAGCAGGTGGTGATAGAGAGCGGATGACAAACAACCATGAGACCTACCTACTTATGGCCAACTCCCAGAATGACATGGAGGATTGGGTGAAGACAATCCGGAGGGTAATCTGGGCACCTTTTGGTGGGGGTTAGTACTGACATTGTTGTTTTTATTAACCTGTACACACTAGAAAAGAATATCTGGCTTTACAAGTTTAATTCAGTAGGGCTAGCAGACAGATTGGTTCGTATAGGTTCTCTTAACATCAGACTCAATGTTTGTACAGAGATGGTGTTAATGGAGTAATGTTGCCTTGTCCAAAATAAAAACATTTTATTTATTTATTAAAGGTGTGGTTGGAAAAAAACAACTTAAAATATGTTTTTTTCTGATTATAGTCTGTCTTTCTGAGCTTTTCATGCAAGCTGAACATGAAAAATTCTCCTACACCTATCTCCTGCATTAGCTTCTGATTGAAAACATACGATGAGACGCTAGGATTTGAAAATCATGACTATCTACATCACAGTGTGAATTAGCATTGATGGACTTACCAATCCTGACTCATAACAAGGATGGCTGTTGTTGTTTTAATGTCCAAAAATCAGCAGTGGACGTCTCTGCTAGTTTAGGCTAACCTTTAGCATTAGCAACTTCGCTTCATGCGAAAAGTCCTCCAGGTTTGGGTTACTGGTGGAGATAAAACATCCATGTTGCAAGTCAGTGATAGAGTTGCATTGCTGTTAACGAGTCCGGGGTAAGATGTCTAAATATCAGGAAATAAGACTCCAAATTCTGTTGTATGAAGCTCAGATTTGGCCTGCTGAGGTGGGGATTTGTGGGCTTTTTTGATTCCTGAGTTCTGCCTGCAAGGCATTCTTTCCTTCTAAAGGCCACTGCAAATGTACTGATTTAACAAGTAATCCACACCTTTAAGTTATTAAATTTTCTAATAATGGTCTAAAAATATTTCCCATGCTTTTATGTTGTAAATAGGCTCTTTATTACCTCAACAAAGTGTATATTTTTTATAAATGTTATGTCTGTTAAAGTGCTTATTTTATTAAAGGTGGAATATGGAATATTTTAATAAAAAGCTATATTTTTTAACAATAATACCTCCACAGGGCATTTAGAGGTGCAGAATGAATGTAGTTTTTCCTTTAAGAGCTATATTTAAAAAAATAAATAATCAAATTTTTATTTTGTCAGGCACGACACTGGGTTTTGTTTACATCTACCAGCCAGTAGAGGGCACTGTTGCACTAAAAAGTCTGCTCAGCAAGGCAAGGTTGGGACTGTGTAACATGGCAGACTTGACAAGTCAAGCAGCTGATCCTGAGCCCAGAAGGCGTACTAACAGTACATACTGTTATAAAATAAACTTCTTAGTAGAAATTACCCTACTACCCTGTATGATTTGTCACTGGACATGATGGTGCTGACTGGTCACTTGGAGTGTCAACAGCGAACCAACACCCCAATGGCTGGAAAATCATTTCTGTTGTTGCAGCTACCACCTCTAAACGCTAGATGTCACCAGAGTGTCCGTGTTTCATATTCAACCTTTAAGCGAAAAATACTTTACCTATGGGTAGCTTGTTGAATGACCTCAGTTTAGCGAAACAGGGTTAGTTCTGACCAAATTGATGAGCTAATAACAGCTAGTCACAAGGGCCCATTTCAAAGTGCATTAATATTATTAGAAATCTCTAAAATGTCATAAGTGGGTCGTAATGCTGGAAGTCCCCCACTCTAAACTCAGATCAAGGGGGGGCCGGGCCTTCTCCGTAATGGCCCCTACAATCTGGAATGAGCTCCCTCTTGCAGTGGAGCAAGCTCCTTCTCTATAGGAGTTTAAGTCTTGCCTGAAAACTCACTTATCTACTAGCTTTCCCCCAACATCGTTGACCCCGACTTTTGTAGTTTACCTTTTGTACTGTATGAGTTGTAATTACTTTTACTTGTACTTTTCTATTTATTTTTTATCAATTTTACTCTCTTTTATCTACTATGTTGTTTTAATCCCTGTTTTTATGTGCTGTTCAGCACCTTGGGCCTCTGATAAGGTGGTGGTAGGTGCTATATAAATAAATCTGATTGATTGATTGATTGATTGATTGATTGATTTGATTGATAATAAAATAAGTTTTGTGCACTTTTTTTTACATGAATGGTTGTTTATTTTAAAAAAAACTCTGCATTTATCTACAGCAGAATTTAGAGGAAGATCTTTAAATCGTCTCACTAAAATTTCCCCAATCCTACCAGAATAGTTGTGTAATATGGCACCAATGGCAGTGTAAAGGTTTAAAAAGATCTTTGCGTTAACTGAAATGGCATTTTTTAGATTATAGCTGTTTAAAGATGTCAGAAAGTCGTGAGTATTTAGGTAAAATAACCTTTATGATGAGTTCTTACTAATAGTACAAAAATAGATAAACACAGAAATACTAGAAATACTTTGCAAGTATATCCACGTTTTAATTCTCCACAATCTAGTCATAATCATCATCTTCATCAACTTTACTAACAAAGCACTTTCATTTGACCAGAGGTCAAACCAAGGTGCTAGATTGAAGATCCCATTTCATAGCACAGTATTACTCTCTCATTTTGTTTTTATTTTCTATTCCATTTGTCTACTCCACAGGAAGGCTAGGTCGGTGTAAGTTATTAATATATGTCAAAACCATCAAAGTTGGGACGCAGTCGTCATCACAGAATAGTTGTTTTAGGGCACCGTGCTGCAATTGTCCTCATGAAAAGGTACCTGACTTTACTGGAATTAGAGCACTGATTACATAGTCTGCCGCTGGGCTGCCGTGGCCTGTTATTGACTGCCCTGGCACACATTGGCCTATATTGTGTGTGGGCAGGGCACAAGTGCAGCTTTTGCAACCAGACGGGCAGTTGGGGCAGCTTTCATTGACGAACAGAATAGATGATGCCGAGCTGGCCCCTCTGTTTTCAGTGCAGGGAGTTTGATCTCAATTGCAGTTGACTGCTCTTCAAAAGGACGAGCCATTTGTCAAAGATGCCACAGGAAAGGTGGCTCCATGTTGGAGCTGAGCCGGGCTTTCCCAGTTACAAACACACACACACACACACACACACACACACACACACACACACACACACACACACACACACGCATGCACAAAAACAACACACATCAGCCTTTCACATTTTGCCCCAGCAGCAGTGACTGACTGAGCCCCGATAGGCTGATTAAGCATGCTGTGATGTCTGTTCAAAGAGTGCCAAATAGTTTAGGAGCTTCCAAAACAAAGTAGTGTTGAGCTGGACTCTTGCTGTGATGTTGCATTTAGTGCGTATAAGATAGAGAATGAAGTAAAGGAAATGTGTACCTGTGGTTTCTTCGTCTGGATCCTTGGAGAGGCGTTTTGTGGTAACTACCAGCTCTTTATCTCTAATCAGGGTGTCTTTAGATTGACGTAAACATGGGATGTAGCTGGGAATGCCTTTTTAAATTGGTGGGATGAAATCATTGATTCTCAGACAGCTGTTGAGTAATTGTCCTCATTGTGATGTTCACATCAACACAAACTGAGCCTCAGTTTAATTGCCAACATTCATTTCTCTGACCAAATTTAGGTGTAATTGAGTTTAAAAGCATACGTCTAAAGTCAAATGTCTATTTGTGTATTTATTAAGCCCCTCCACTTCAACTAGTAATGTAAGCATGAAACCAGGTGAAAACAGAAAATGGCAACAATTAATGTGCCAGTTATCAGTCCACCTAGCGAACGACAACCAGAATGTATGTGAAGCAAGGAAGCCAGCCAAGTTAAAGTGGTTTCCTGTTCAAGAACAAAGCAAAAAATAAATTAGCGAAAGGAACGACACGCCCCAGAAAAAAGTAACAAATGGTGATGATGCAGGCAACATTTTATAAGGAGGTCTTCGGAAAATCTTTACCCCTTTGTCATATGTTCAGATACAGATAGATATAATATATACAATTACAATCGTTTATATTTTATTAATACAACTTAAAACATGAAGATGAAAACTGTTGAAGTCTGTTTTTTTTTCTGTTTGTGGGCAGCAGCAGGTTATTGAAGCTGACACAAAAACAGCCAAATACTTGCAAAGGTGCCATTGCTTTATGCAGGAGTGTTGTTTTTTTGTACAACCAGCCCAATGGGAACAGGACACACACACACACACACACACACACACACACACACACACACACACACACACACAGAGTTACATGTGACCCAGCAAAACATTCCTACACTCATGACTAGAACGTCTGGAGGGATGACCTCGTTTTCAGACACTTTGGGCGTTATTCCATACGGGGGGATATCAGTGGTTGTTTTCTTTGCTGGAGCCTTCTAATGCACAGATTTTTCTGATACTGGGAGAAAAAAGAAGATTAGAATTTCTTTTTAGCGATTTTCTTTTGGAATTTGTAATCTTCATTGCTGTTGTTTGGATTGCTGCAAAGAACAAGGTGGACAAATCTAAAAGTTTATCTGCAGCGACTACTCATGAGACTAAAATGAAAATAGTTTTACTGATTTTCATGCAAAAAGAAACATCCTATTTTAATTCAGCCCTATTTGGATTTTATTGTAACTGCAAAGTGAGTTTTTTTAATAGAAAATGTTAGTTAGCATGCAGGTTAATGTCACGTTGCGAGGATGGTTTGGACCCAGAATGCAGTAACCCAGGATGACACGAGGCAGGAGTTGAAGTAAAGTAAAATCCTTTTATTGTAGGCAGAAACAAAAATAATTCCAAAAGGCAGGGAGCCAAAATACAAAAATCCAGAAAATGAGAACAAAGCTCACTTAGAGCACAAACTGGGGACGGGACAGGAAGCTCACACAGAGCACCAAAAACAACACTGACAAATACAGTGGACCAACAAGACAATGAGAAACAGACAGGGCTTTATAGACTGGGGCACTATATGGAGGCAGATGAGCTGCAGGTGTGTGGGGAGAGAACCAGGTGAAGGCAATAACTAATCAGGGAGGAGGAGCAAGAAGGAGCAGGGGAGGACACCGGACCTGACTGGGGAAGGACACACAAACACACACACACACACACACACACACAGCTGGAGAAGGACACACACACACACACACACACACCTAGCTGAGAAGGACATACACACACACACACACACACACACACAAAACTGAAATAATAGCCCTATAGAAATATGGTGGGGAGACCAAGAGAACATGAAGAAAACCAGGAGGAAGCTGGGGACAAAAAGGCTGGAGCTACAACTGGAGGGGCTGGGGATGACCTGAAGGGCTACAAACAGAAGACACATAAATGAGACGCAGACAAAGGACACATGAGGGCGCTATGAGACACAAAAGGGGAATCTAGAGAGGGATGGAGAACATCAGGAGACACATGGGGAAAGACGCAGATGCAGACCATGACAATTAAATTCTGCACCTCTGGTGTACTCACTTATCACAAATTGTTTAATAGGCATCTGATCCAGAAGCTTATTTAATGTGTCCGTTTGAAGAGGGGTGAGTATGAACACCTGCCATTTGCCATTTATTCAATAGAAACTTGAAATTAATGACCCGAAATATTTGACTTGAGCATTGAAAGCTCTGAACAGGAATATTTTTGGTGATAGTTTCATTGTTGTTGTTTTTTTAACCATAGTGTCAAGTACGCAAGAGCCGTGATAAGATTAGTCTCACTTAGCCACTGTGCCTTGCTGTACCTCATGCATGGATGTGTGTGGGTGCTCTGTTAGTATCTGAGAGCAGAAAACTATGCAGATCCAAATCCTTCTTTAATCCCCTCTCGTGCTGCGCCCACATGAGTCAGCTGCAAATGGAAATCAGCCTCAGACAAAAGGCAAGCAGGAGGTTAAGAGATCTGATTAGCAGACTTGGCAGGTGTACGCTGTTTTACGCCTGGCCTAAACCGACATGTAAAGGATTTTTGTGGCCATTTTGAAGCGTGTAAATAATTACCATCTTACTCATTATGGACAGGTTGAACATAGAGTAATATTGTCCCGTGCTAGAGGACTGATGAGCTCATGACGCACTACGAACTATTAGCAGTTCATGCAAATGTAATAATTACCATATTTCCTGTCCATAAGGTGCACCTGAATGTAAGCCACACCAGCTAAATTTGGAGGAAATCACAAATGTTTTAATGTTGAATGTTCCATGTCCAGTCGGCTCATGGGTCCCCGCTAGAGTTGTTAGTGTTTTGTATTTACGTTGCATTTGTTAATCACCAAAGACGAGCAGTGTCTTCACAACTGACCCTCAAAACATAGAAGAGATCTGGTTTGGTTCAGCTGTATAAAGTCCAGATGACCAGTTCTGAGAAGAACTGTCATCCCCACACCTTGCTAGCTATTTCAAACATGGATCTGGAAGCTTATGCTAAACACTGTTAGATTTGAGGTGCTTATTTTTTTGGTTCATCTGCACAAAAATATATTAGATAATCTAAAGTAGTAAGATCTAAACCCCAAGATTTTATGTTGTTAGCATCAATCACAGAGATACAGCGCTGGATAATGGCTGGAGACAGTTGAATAATTTTAACCCTAACCCTCTAGCTTGTGTGGATGAGCGCAGTTACCCAGATGCAAACAATGCATTTCAATGGTCTATAGGGAGCCTAAGCCACTTCCGCATCATGGGACCCCGGAATAACGAAATAATTAATGCAAGTCAACGGTGCTAAAAATGCTATTTTCTAATCCGCTTTGCCTTACGCCCTAGATCGCACATATGTTGTACTGCAATTTTAATGAAAAGTAACGATGGGTGTTTCGACCATGCCAGTCATGTACTTTGAGATTTATTAGCTTGTAAAAGTTTGTAATTAGCATAACTACTAACTAGAAATTGGCACATCGCATATGTGACGTCGCCACATATTCTCCTCTCCTTTATCGTAGCTGCTACTTACCACATGACCAGATTTATGGTGGTTCTTTTCTCCTGTGAGAAGTTTGCTGAACTTACAGCCCCTTTCCCTCAGTTTTTTCCGTATCTGGTTCGATGACGTCACTTTCGCGAAGCGCATTTGTAGTCCTGGACTTATTTTCACACAAAACCTAAAATATTGTCGTGTCGTCCCGTTGTCCCGTCCCATCCCCCCGCCCCCCCTGGTTCGAAAATAAGCACGTTCTTAGTATCAAAATGCATCTTTAAAATTCACAAACATCATATGTGAAATCCATGGCACAAAGCAAGCGGAATAAGAAAATAGCGTTTTTAGCCCCTTGCACTCATTTTTTTGTTCTTCTGGGAACCCATGATGTAGAAGTGACTTAGGCTCCCTATAGTGCGCCCCTGGTGACCATTAGCTGTAAAGATATTAACATAGATAAGCTGCATCATTTTATCGGTCGCAGGGTCCAAAGCAAAGCAAAAATGTAGCAGCTTATAGTCCGAAAATTACGGTATTTAATATTACCTCCATTTATGATCAGAAATCATTCTAAAATTGATGGTTATCTTTAATGGTGTAATGTTTTGCAGTTTATTTTTTGTGTTTGAGAATTACTTCAAAACAATCAAATAGTGAATCAATCAGCTGATTCTTAAACTCCTTTTCCCACAGGCAGGCTTTGGTGGTTTCTTTGTGATTCACATATGCTTTTAACAAGCAATACTGAGCATTTTCCATCATTTTTTCATTCGTCTGTCGTGCATATCAGGGATCTTTGGTCAGAAGTTGGAGGAGACTGTGCGGTACGAGCGCCGCTTTGGGAACAAGCTTGCCCCCATGCTGGTGGAGCAGTGCGTGGACTTCATTCGGAGGTGGGGGCTTCAGGAGGAGGGTCTGTTCAGACTGCCGGGACAGGCTAACCTGGTCAAAGAGCTGCAGGACGCCTTTGACTGCGGAGAGAAACCATCTTTTGATTGGTGAGAAAATTGTGATTAAATCAGGGATTTTTAATGACTAGCTCTTGTTGAGTTTGCTGAGTAATGGGATCTGTGCACCTGAAAGGACTCCAGTTGAAATATAAGCTGAGTAAACTGTTTTGTATTGGAAATCTACTTTACATCCATAAATATATTTAGCTATAGTTGACAAGAGACTAAATGATGAAATAAACCATCTGTATCTGTGTTCATCATCAGCCTTTTTGCATTGTTGAGCCTCTACTACTCAATCTTTTCTGTTATTCAATTTTTTTTATATTTTCACGTATAACTTGTGGGCTCTGCAGAGGTTAATTTTTTTTAACCGTGTCCTGTCTGGCTGTGAAGCAAACAGAATGGATGTCTGAATGCTGGTAACAAGCCTTACAGATTTACTCTTAGGTGGAAGATCAAAGCGTCTGCTTTTAATGTCACGCCTGATACTTAAAACTTTAGTGTTATTGTTTTTGAATGCTTTGTAATTCCGACCAGACACAGAGACAGAGGTGAAAGAGAAAGGAAAAGACAAAAGGTGGGAAGAGAAGGGGGAAGGGGGGTGGGGGGGGGGGGTGTCCACAAAAATAAACAATAATGAACAAGAGTCTGCTTCTAGACCTGCAGAAAGAGAAAGAGCAGAAAAAAATGGGACACACAACAATACATCAGGAGCAAGCTATCACTGCGTCAACCTGATGGTGAAATATAAAATCAACATTGTTTAACTGAACAATCACACGATAATAAATCACAGTGCATGTAGTGGCAACGACAGCCTTAAGACCTGTGTTGAACGTGCCCAAGCCCATACTTTTGAGAGCACCATGTGAGCACCTGTGTGTGTACACGTGCTTGTTTATGTAAGGTTTCTCTATAGGACCGTCCAATATAGAGTGTGAGGGACCACAGATCCGCCCCCCAAAGATGTGTAGGAGACGGGGGGAGCTCAAGTCCCAGAGATCCAGGCGCTGCCCCAGAACACAGGAACCCCAAGGAGACTGCAACCAGAAAGGCCCCCACCCCTTGCAGAGGTTTCATTTGATCATTTGGAATAAGCAGTGCTGTAGCATTTGGATTAGATTAGATTAGACAAACTGGGACTGACAGCTTGTTTTGTCATGATGTGGCCTTGTAGTTATGACCCAAAATGTAGGCAGGAGGCATACTGGCACGCAAACCAATATGAAAGCTGGTAGGTAGTGTGATGGAGGATGCGTACCTGACAATGACTACCACAAACAGGGTTTAAATACATGAGGATATTCAGGGAAACAGGTGGGTAAGGTATCGAGGGGCAGGTGAGTTCAATCAACACTAACGAGGGAGACGAGACACCAGAGGCACAGGAGACTACAGGAGCAGATTCTGACTAGCCTAGTGAACTAGACCAAATTCTTGCTTTGCAAAGAATGGTCTAGGCATGCTCCATTGGAACATCAGCAGCTCCTACCAGGACTCTGGCTGGCCAATCACAGCTCTCTAGAGGGGTTTCAAACACATAAAGAGCTGTGAATGGTCCATAATGAAGGGCCAATCATAGTGCTCTATCTGCTTAGTGAACAAATCACAGAGCTTTATCCGCTTTGTGGGCCAATCAGGGCACTCTATATGCCTGGTGGGTGGGATGATGCAACAGAGTGAAACAAGAGTATGTCACATTCATTGTCCAGTGGAATGCGGAGATCATTTGAAAGACAACGGTAGAACCCGCCCCACAACCGAGAGCTGTCAGTGGAGCATGGCCAGACTAAATAATACATTTATTTAGTCTGGCTTGCCAGGCTAGATTCTGACAGTTTTAATGCGGAAATGTTAGCAAACATAATCAAAATTCATACAGAGATTTTCTGCGTGTCTTTTTTAATATAAACCTAATTCTTTAATGAGTGCAGAGTAAATTTCAATGTACACCTGTGAAATGACAATAAAAAGATCTTGAATCTTGAAATTCACATTCTGATTTATTATTTTCAGCCTATATTTAGCATTTTTGTTTGTTTTTCCCATGTCTAGCTAAATAAATATTAAAATGCATACAAAGGGAAAAGAAGAACATGCTGTTTCAAAAGACCGGACAGTCAGTAGGATTATCCGAGTATAGACGTCTTCCGGTGAGCCAGAATACACAAAAGCTGAAAACAGAGTCTAGTAAAACAGGGACAGGAAGGAGCTGAGGAATAACACGAGGCTAAGGTCTGGCTTGGTGGGAAGTGTGCTTCTGCACATGGTTTAGTGCCGTTTTTAGCCAAGATAACCGAAAAATAGGATTGTTTTAAGGAGGGAGACACTAAATACATGTCTACTAGATCACCACCGACTTACATTTGTGTTAAACAGGAACAGAATGAAATGTTTAACAACTGTTTTTCAACTTTTACCCAGTTTCACCAGATGTCTCAATCTATCAACAGTAACACAGATGTGCACACTGTAGCTTCTCTTCTGAAGCTGTACCTCAGAGAACTGCCAGAGCCCGTCATCCCTTTCCAGAAGTATGAAGAGTTCCTGGCCTGTGCCAAGCTCTTGGGCAAAGATGATGAAACGGTAAGAAAAGGAACATGAGTTTTTTTTTTCACCCCACATATTGCCTGCAGTCACGGACGTTATCCCTATGTGTGAACATCTGCTGGGTTGGGTTTATGTAAAGTTAGCTCTGAAAAGCCCTTCTTTAGTTCTGCTGTGGCATTAAATCTGGTCTCTGACCACCGAGTCATCCCTGCTCTGATGTTTCCTCACATAATGACTTCACTGTCTGTCCTGACTTCTAGTGCTTCAATAGGATTTCTCTCACAGCGTGAGACACGGTTATAAGCAGAGTGAGACCCAAAACGTTTTTTCACTGCTCAGCTTTTGGGTTTTTGTGTGGGTTCCTGTTTTTAAAACCAGAAAAATGTTTCTGTCCAGATTAAATGCTTCACCTTTTTATCTTTGACATAAGAGAACAAGCTTAAAACATCTTTGTAAATCACTGTATTGCCACTGGTTCTTTTTATATTTCTGAAAAAAGTCTATAATTTGTTTTATTTTGCACGGAAGTCAGAAGAAAAGCAAGTGGGAAGAGGTTCGGTTCGGAATTGCTTCCAGAAATTTTGACCTCAACAGCAGCTGTGTGTGTGTGTGTGTGTGTGTGTGTGTGTGTGTGTGTGTGTGTGTGTGTGTGTGTTTGTCGCAGCCGGTGTTACACCATTTTTTGCTACCATCATATTTTGTGGCTCTAAAGGGGACGTGAAGAAAGTGATCAGACCTTTGAATTTATTTTCTCACAGTGCAGCTCGTTTAAAAAGCCTTTTCCCAGAACAAATATCTTTAATGTTTAAAAGCATGGTCTGTTATTTTTTAGTTGGAGGGTCAAAACAGCACAACAACCTGTGTGGACCTTATTTATAGAGTTAATCCAGCAGATGCAGTCTTAAATATTATTCCAGTTGTATTACATGTTGAGTCGAAAGTTGTTGACACTGTCTGTTGAAAACAATCAAAAATGATGGGTAAATAATTGTGTAAAATTAACAGCATAACATTTCATAAAAATCCCTCTATCTTTTTTTATTTTAGAGTTGTTTTAATCAATTTTCAATCTGGCCTCTCTGACTATCAGCAGTAGATTTGGTAATTGTTAATTTTATCAGGAGCTGTTCTCAATACCATCCATTCACTCTCTTTCACTTATCTGGGGTTGGCCCGGGTCGGGCCGTGGGGGCAGCAACCTGAGGAGAGAGGCCCAGATCTCCTTCTCCCTAGTCACTTGGGCTAGCTCCTCCAGGGGAATCCCAAGGTGTTCCCTGGCCATCTGTGAGACATAGTCCCTCCAGCGTGTCCTGGGTCTTCCTTTAGGTCTCCTCCTGGTTGGATGTGCTCAGAAAACCTCACCAGGGAGGCGTCCAGGAGGTATCCTAACCAGATACCCAAGCCACCTCAACTGGCTCCTCTCGATGTGGAGGAGCAGTGGGTTTACTCCAAACCCCTCCTGGATGACCGAGCTTCACACCCTATCTTTAAGGGCGAGCCCAGACTCCCTGCGGAGAAAACTAATTTTGGCCCTGTGGCTCAGCTCTCTCTTTACCTTCACATTGACCTAGTTATTTCATAATTGTAGCCCATAGAATGAGTAACTTTGAGCTTCTTTTGTTTTTACCTAAATATGTATTTCATCTGCAGGGTATGAAGGAATTAAAAAGGCTTGTGGAATGTCTACCTCCAGTGAACTTCAACCTCTTGAAATACATCTGCAGGTAGGGATTATTATTTTGGGTGGATGGGATTCAAATTGTGATGAAAAGGTTAAAGAATGAACAAAAAAAAGTTCTTCCTTTTCATAGGTTTCTCGATGAAGTTCAGTCTTATTCAGGAGTGAATAAGATGAGTGTGCAGAACTTGGCCACTGTTTTTGGGCCAAACATCTTAAGGCCAAAGATTGAGGATCCAGTGACAATAATGGAAGGTCAGTGTTTAAAAACATTGTCAGATATAATCATTAGTTTAACTTTCATTCCCAAATGTATTTTGTTTTTACCAGGAACTGTTCTGGTCCAGCAGCTCATGGCTGTTTTGATCGGTCGCCATGATATCCTTTTTCCGAGAGAAGAAGACGAGTCTGCGACACTCGAACCCGCCAACAATAACAACATTGAACTCCCACGAAGACAAGCCGTCACGACTACCTCAGGCATAGCCACAGTGACCCAAAACGCTGAAAACAACAACACCCAAGTGGTGCGGCAGTGTGTTTGGGAAGCACCCGAGTCTCATTCCCAACACCAACAAGTAGACAACAGAGGCTCCCCGCGATCAGCGAGCCCCCGAAATGTTGTCCCCGGACACTTAGACATGACCCGTAGTCCAACTTTGACTGTGAAGAAGAACCCAGCCTTCAACAAAGGAAGTGGGATTGTTACAAATGGCTCCTTCAGCTCCTCGCCCTCTTCAGATCCAAATTTAGATAAGAGCCACTCCTTAACAGGAAGTGGGATTTTGACAGCACGTCGTAGCGGGACGCTCAAAGGCTCAGGGACAAAAATGGGCACCGGTGGCGTGACAAGCGGAGGCAGTCCGGCTGGGAATGGGACGAGCATTTTGCGCATGGGTATTTCAAGCTGTGACACAGTCACAGGAAGCCAGAACAACCGCAATGGTCTTTGGGTACAAAACGGCTGTGTCATGCTTCGAGAGAGCAACAAGACACGCGAGTGCTCCAACGGGGATCAAATAGCCAGTCAGAATCGTCTGTCTACGTATGATAATGTGCAGTTAAACCATCAGAACCTGCAGAACCAGATCGCCAACACATGTCTGAGCACCAGCTGTGAGGACAAGCAGAGTGTGGACAGTGCCACCTGGTCCACGTCGTCCTGTGAAATCTCCCTCCCCGACAATTCCACTTCCTGTCGTTCCTCCACCACCACCTGCCCTGAGCAGGACTTTTACAGCGGACACTATGAAGATTTGGATGGACCAGCACAGGATGGTGAACTTCCCCAGTCTGGTGGTGGTGGTGGAAGTGGAAGTGGCAGGAACAGCAACAAGGAAGAGGGTGAAGATGGAGGTGGGGGGAGCAGCCAGGGCACCAGTTACAGTGAGACCAGTGAGGGGCTGACCGTTGGTAATGGAGCTGGCAGCCACAGCGCGCTGCACAGCCTAGTGGCCAGTCTTAAACAGGAGATGAACAAACAGAGGAGCGAGTATGAGGCCAGGATAAAAAGGTAGGAATCAGAGACTGACTGATCTATTGCTGATGTTGAAAATTTAGAGGTCATGATCAGCTGATGACCGATATGTGCAGCAGATTTTTTGAGCCAATGCTTTCCACCATATTGGCATGCTAAAATAACAACAGTGCATGCACGTTTTATTAACCTTAAACCATTTTTAACACTGAATTTAAAGCTGTCCTAGAATTTAAAACCACATCTTTTTTGTTTTTGTTGAATATAAGCAGCTTGATGTGTCTACTGTTGCACCAAAAGCCTGTCTCTGACCTGTTTTCCATGGTGAATTATAGTGTTGTAATGGCCGCTGAGAAACTTCAGTCTGAGGAGAGAAACACTAGCCTGGCCTGCCAGACTCGTCCTCTGTTTAATTCTGCACAGAGAAAGAGTCTGGTATCTCACAGGCAGCGTGGCACTTGAGGGGTGGGACCAGCCAGCGAAAAACTAACCAATCAGAAAAAAGACGGAAATGCCGACTGTACCTCTAGTAAAAAAAAAAACCGGTGTCTGGCAACGGCGCAAATATCTTTTAAGTTTTTTAGAAGAAATGCTTTCAGCGCTTCTACTTGTTGTGGTTTTAACCCTCTCAGGCTCAAAATAAGTTTTGATAAAACGACAAACAACTAAGTCCTTCAGGGGTACTTCTGAGTTTAAAAATGCTCATGAAATACGAATGTGGAGTAACCAGGTAGGTAGGTTTTAATGTTGCAAATCTGCAACACCTGCCTCCAGAGGGTTAAAGACATTCGAGTCATGTAGAACAGAGGAAAGAGCCGCAGCGAACTCCGCTGCTGTCTTTGTTGTTTATGAGAAACTGAGCATCATTGTGTGTGACGTCCGCGATGCTGTAGTTTTTTTAGCTGTAGTCAAAAATGGCGTCTGGCGACAGCGCAAACATTTTTCTTTAGAAGAAAAGCTTTTAGCGCTTCTACTTGTTGTTTTAAAGACGTGTCCAAGTCATTTAGAACAGAGGAAAGAGCTGCAGCAAACTCCGCTTCAGTCGCCATGTTTATGACAAACTCGGAGTTGTGGTGTATGACATACACTACTCGGCGCTGATTGATAGAATTCTCAGGGGGTGGGGTTATTTGAATAGGAGAGTTCCCAGACCCTTTCTCTGTGCAGAATTAAACAGAGGAGGAGTCTGGCAGGCCAGGCTATAGAAACACCACATTACATCTTCAGGTCCCAACACACTTCAGCGACAGCAGTACAGAAACGCTGGTCACGGTATTGCTAACGTTAGCCTGAGCTAGTGCTGTTGTTAACTTATCTTATTAGCTACTGCTAATGCTAGCCTGAGCTAAAGCTACTGCTAACTTACCTACTGCTTGTTGGACGAGAGGAAAACAAAAAAGAAGAATGTCGGATCACACATGTAACATTCCATTTTTTAATGGGAATATCCAAACCTTTAATGAATGCCAGATAGATCCACAGCTTGTGGTCCTTGTCCTCTTACTCGTTCTTCCAAAATATTGGATGATGCCAGTCTATTAAAAAATAGTAAATATTATCCGATATTTTGGCCAACCGATACCTCGGTCTATCCCTAGTTGGGATACAGATTGAAAAAGCAGCAAATTTAAGGAAGGAAGCGCTTGATGTTTTTTTTTTTTTTTTTTAATCAGTTCTAAGCTTTTTCTAGCTGTGGAAAATGATTTTAATATTTTCATTTTCTCTGTAGTTCTTAACTGCTTAATGAGATCAACATTAAGCTAGGGCTGGGTGAAATGGCCTAAAAAGAATATCACGATATTTTGAGGATTTCGACTCGATAACGATAAATAGACGATAACTACAGGTATGCGCAGAAACAAAAGCTGTCCACTAGATGGGGCTGTCATGTATTACTTTGAGTCACATTTTTCAAGTGGCGCTCACTGCAGAACCACAAAGGCGGAGCTGCACCAGAGTCAGCCCCGCCCATTCCAGAATCAGCCCCATCCATTCTATCAGAGTCAGTCCAATTCCTTCCAGTTGTCAGACTTTATAGCATTCTGGAACCAAAGAGGGTGTTATAGCTAAAAAATGCAAGATTGAGGACGGAGTTGAGAAGTGAATTGAACAGTTTTTGTAAAGGTTCCATATAATTAAAAATCTAACTTTTGGAACTTTTAATCATGTTATATTGTCATTTCCTCATAAGAAACACGCCAAAGCCATTTTTGGCCTCATTCATGCATTTTCCTCCCATCTCAGCTTCAATTTGGTCTCCTCCCCCGAAGCGGGTCTGGTCTTGGTTCTCAAATCTGGATATTCTGTGAATTTTCTGACAAATTATTTCTGAAATGATTTCTACTGAGACACCGCCGGAAAAATCATACATCCCATCCACACAGACACACTGAATAGCACAATTAAATATAACGCCACCCAATGTTTATCAGATGTGGTGGTGTAGTGGTTATGGTGTTAGGTTGACATGCAATTTTGCGCAGGTTCGCCTCCCAGTAATGGAAATATTCTATAACCCCTTTTACTCATTTCTAGCTACACTTCCCAGTACTATGTTTACAACAATTTATTGGTATGCCGTTTAACATATAATGACTAATGTGTTTTTTTTATTTATTCATTCGTTTATTTAGCCAGTGTGAGTCCATCTGTGAGCAGAGTTTCAACTAAAATGCTGTTTAGGAACGACCAAATTCAAAGAACTTGTACAGACATAAATATTTTGCTGAAAATGAACATTACAACTAAAATATGAACAAATTAAATGTTTCAGCTGGCTAAATAGATTGTTGCCGACCCCACCGAGAATCGAACCAGCATCAGCTAAGGGGAAAGCAAAACTTAACTCAGACGATCTTGCCACTGGACTACCAAATCCTACATGGTATTGTGACATGCTGTTGTACACGAGTTTTGTTAGAGCAGCTGTGGGCAGATATTCGCTAAAAGAAACCTTTTCGTTTCGGGATATATTCAGACTTTGTCATGTAGCAAGTTATATTTATCTTGTTTAATTGGAGCATAGAAAATAGCATTAACGACTGTAAACTAGTAACAGCCGTAATTCATGTGGGTCAGGTTAGTTTGCGATAAAGTTGAAAAACAAAAACGGAAGTCAGTGGGCTAGGCTGAGTTTGCGTGAATGGGCGGGGCTGACTCTGGTGCAGCTCCACCTTATGGTGCAGCTCCGCCTTCATAGTTCTGCAGCGAGCACCCTCTCACATTTTTTACTTGACTCAAGGTGGTACAGCTTCTTGAATGTTGCCAACCTACACACATCTTTTCTTTTTTTTTATCAAATTTATTGACATGGGAAAAATTATCTCAATGAGTCACAAATTTGGATAACGAAAAATTTTCGATGTATCGCCCAGCCCTACATTAAGCCATAATTCTTCTGTAATAGTTTAGGATTTCAACATGGCTCATGAAATTGTTGCCTCATCCTGAAATGAATGCATGACACATAAAACTAATTATAGTTCTAATAAGATTGGTAAGATTTTTTGCTTAAACCAAGAAGACACCAGATTACTTACCACTTTCACTGTTGATGTGCATACAGTATAAGCCTATGCATCATCCTCATCATAAGACGCAGGTATTACACAAATCAGCAGACTTAATTTATTACATTAGTACACGTAGGGTTAGAGCTTGAACAGGAATCCATCAAAGTATTTTTTTTTCATTTGTTGCCCAGTTAGTGTCTTTCTACCAAATACAAGACCAGAGCTGGTTCTTAATGTTTTTTAAAGGTGTGGAACACTGAAAAACCATTAACTATTATTTCTGATTATAATCAGAGTTTTTCATGCAGGCTGAACATGAAAAGGGTCTCCTACACCTTTCTCCTGCATTAGTACTTTCTCTACTTTCTGAGAGATAGTAGCTCTAAAATCTCTAAAAATATATATTGTTGGAGCTATTTATACTTTATTTGTGTTATTTTTGTGTATTTTCTTTAAACTTGTGATTAGTTCACTTTATATTTTTGAAGCATTTATAAAGTTTATTTGTAGATTAATAGTTGTTTATTTTTGTAGTTCATTTTGTTGTTTACCTTTGTAAGTCAGTCAGGAAAATTCACTGGGTCATTTTGTATAAGTAGGCACTGGTATAGGACCAGCATGCACTGGGGTGGGTGTATGGTTTTTTACCAGAGCAGGAGAAGCAGCAGGAAACAATGGAAAACAGGATCTGTGTTTTATTGCTTGCCAACCTGGAAAGTAATCCTTGAAGGAAACGCAGCTTTCAAGTTTGGACATTGAACTTCTTCTGCCTGCGTACGAAACGTTACCACAATGCAGCAGTGGCTTTTAAAGTTGGAAAATATGAAGTGAACTGACGAACAAAGGAACTACCACTACATATGTTTTGATTAGAATAATCATCACAGAAATTTGATGTCAAAATGTGTCTTTTCGTGAGCTGATATTCTAATATTTGATCACCGTGTTGACCTGAATATAAGACGAGGTTTTTTTTCATTGAAAAAAAATTTAAAATGTGGGGTCGTCTTATAATCAGGGTCTAAGCATTCACACATGCTGATATTTGTCTGGGGTCATTACACGCCTGTAACAGCAGAGGGCGCCAGGCTGTATGTTCTTAACTGGAGAAGAAAATGGGGACGACCGGTCCCGAGCGGAGTGGATCGAAAGTAGGACAAGTTAACAAGCTACTAAGGCGGAGTTATGATGCTGATTTTAAGATGATGGTGGTCAATTCGGCATAGGCATCAAACATTGCATGCATGGATGCCTTGGATGGCAGTGAGGATGACGTTCCTGCAGGTGTAGCGATCTCATGGTACATCGGGACCACAGCAGCATGGCAGAGGGCGTCTGAATAAAAGCCTTATTAGACTTTGGATTTCACATATGAAAGGTTTTTTTTTTCCTGAAGATTAGATTAGTCTCGGAAAGGGGGTCGTTTTACAATCGGGGTCATCTTATATTCGGGTCAATATGGTATTTCCTATTATGGGTCCACAAGTATGAACCATTCGAACAATTTTGAATCACATCACTTTTAGAAAGGTTTCAGTTCTAACTGGGAAATGGACCAGTTTAGATTTTACAAGTTTAATTTGAGTAGTTCTGATCAAAATTGGAAGCCACTTCATAGCAGAGGTGTGGACTTGAGTCACATGACTTGGACTCACGTCAGACAGGAGTCAGACTTGTGACTTGTAACTTGCAAAGCAGTGAATGGGTCTCACCTCTGCCACAGTCACCCAGTTAAAATCTAAAATATGATTCATAAACTGGATGAAGAAAACCACACTCCTCTCTCCTTCTGCAGCTTGGAGCAGCGTAACCTGGAGCTGGAGACAGAAATGGTGAACCTCCACGAGGAGCTGGACCAGGAGAGGAAGAAGTACACCATGGTGGAAATCAAGCTACGCAACGCTGAGCGGGCCAAGGACGATGCGGAGCGGCGGAACCAGATGCTACAGAAGGAGATGGAGCAGTTTTTCTCTACGTTCAGTGACCTCACCGCAGCCAGCAACGCCACAGCCACCGACCCTCGCCGGCCGGACCGAAACAACACCATCTGGATTCAGTGAGACGATGGCGTTAGGACTAAAACCTTTTTTGGGCTTCCGACTGAGGGAGTTGTGAAATGCCAATAAAAAGGATGCGCTTTAATTTAACAGACTTAAAGGTGTTTGTATAAATGTTGACATCACCCGGAGTGATGTCACCGCAATCATATCTGTACATATAAATATTTAAAGACCTCGTGGACACTAATGTAAAACCAGCGTGGTGCTCACTGAAGTGGAATTAGAAACAGTTTGTGATGGTACTACGTTTAGCCTTCAAGCATGATAAAAAGTAACGAAGGCAAACAATATACAGATGCAAAGAAACTGCTGAACTTATTAGTGCTCGGTGTTGTTCTTTATGTACAGAGAGGGGAAACAATACAGACAAAACCCAATCAGATGTTTGTAAAGAAAAACTAAAACCTAAATGTTAGTGATATTTAAGCTAAATGTGATGTTTTATATTAAGATGGTTTTCTTGCACTTACGTGTCTGTCTAGCCTCTGGAAGCTGGTACTGAATGTTCTGTCCATGTGTGTCATCTGAATTCAGATTCTGTATATTTGCCTGTGCCTCTGTGACGTTGCATTTTACTCTTGACCAAAACTAAGGAAACCTGTCCTGTAAATATTTTATAGATAATTGAAGACACTAATTGTTTAGTCTGCACTGTGGTTTGACTGAGACTCAGATGGAAATAGCCCGAATTAAACTGTAGCTTGTGAAAGTCTGTTTTAGCCCTGTGCAATTGGCTGTTAGCACATGTTCCTGTCTTGAATTCAGAATTACAAAATTTGTACTTTACACTTAAAAAAAGTGTAGCAACCAATTTGTGTGCCTGTGGACATTTTCTGAGCGAACAGCAAAAACCTACTTAGAGAAAACTACTTTATCTTTAGCACATAGCTAAAATTAGCTGCTAAAATGTGGAAAATCCGAAGGTGGAGCATCCAGTTAAGGATATTTACAGTGTAATGGCAAGATTTGGTAGCAAATGAGTGCATGAAGGTGCATGAGTTGGGAGTTGGTGTATAATAATGTGTATTATGTGACTTTGTAATAAATTAAGTGTATTTATGTAGCCTTAAAACAAATGTCTACACACAGAGTGGATTTGCTGATGGGTACAAATCCAGACACGTCTGAGATCTGACCTGGTCTGGACATCTGTCAGGAGAGGTTTTGTGTGCTTTCAGACCTGCTGCTTCTCCTCTCTAGAGACCAGATCCCGTTTAAAACCTGCTGCTGGTCATTGCAGGACATCTGGAATGTGTGCATGGATTGAAGAATGAAAGTGCCTGGACAACCAAAGAAAGAACGAAAGCCTGCTCCTCTCACTTTGCACATTTCTGTAGGAAATAATAGGCTTACCCAAGCTGACAATGTCACCTCATTCTTTGAATTCCACACAAAAGGAGCTGCAGGATGCCATACTTGATGATACAGAGGAACTGTAAAAACATGTTAGGAATAAAAATGTATTCACCTGTAACATTGCTTAGTTTTTCAGTCTTTCCAGGGTTCTATGGTTTAAACTCACTCAATGTGCATTTATATCAAGAATAAATGACATGTCTCTTAACTGTTATCTCAGAAATGTTTACATTTATTCCACAGTAGGGGTGTGTATTGGGAAGAATCTGGTGATACGACACATGTATTACAACACAGGGGAGATGATATATCATGACACTAAAACCAGACAATACTTGTAATTATTAAGAAACTATTTATTTGGAGAACTCAGGCCAGATGCACATCCAATGTTATCATGAGGTCACATTGTTCTTTCCTCATTATACTTTTGGAAATCGTGTTTGATGCACATCATCACTGGCTCTACGTGGCACGTTTACAACTCAATGCCCGCTCACGCCCAGCACACTCCCACTGGTGAACAGTGTCTGAAAATATTTTACATCAACCACCTAAAAAAGAGTCAAAACATTCCATAAATGAGTTGAATGGTTGACAGAATATTTGATTACTAAAGCGTTTCTTAGTAGGGGTAGACAGATGTATCGGGCCGATATTTACCATTTTTTATACATTGGCATTGGCCGATATTTGTCCTTAGTAAAGTCAATTTAAATATTCTAAATTAACTTTATTTAGGTCGACCTATAGGGCTGGACAATATAGCCTAAAATCAATATCACGATATATTGAGTGATTTCTTTTTCTCCTCGATAACGATAAATGGACAATAACTTCACGTATGTGCAGAAACAAAAGTTGTCCACTAGATGGGACTGTCACATGTATTGTGTTGAGTCACATTTTTACGGGACTCAAAGTGGTACAGCTTCTTAAAGAGACATGAATGTTGCCAACCTACACACGTCTTTTCATTGTTTATCAAATTTATTGACATGGGAAAAATTGTCTCGATAAAGAGTCAGACATTTCGATAATACATTTTCGATTTATTGCCCAGCCCAAGGTCGACCTGTATTCCTTAGCCACATAGACATATGTACTCTAGAGCATGCACGCGCTATGACTCCCACTCATATGCTGCTCCTCTCGTCACCTTTTTCAATCCTTAAAAATTATTATTTTAAGCACAATTCATTCAACAAATTGTGTATTTGAGTGTATAACTGTGATTTGAGCATTTCAGTTGATCACTAACTGATGAATACAATCACTTGTGGCAATTATATACTCCATTTACCATACAATAAACTCTCACTTCACTCATTTTTAATACATTGCAGTGGTCTCTAGTAGGATTGAATGCCTTGTAAGTCATACTGTGGTGGATTGGAGCTCTGGTGCACTTGTTTCAGCACACATAATTCAGCTGGAGGAGAAAGTAGCTTCAGACAACAGGATTTTGAGTCTTATTTCCGGATATTCAGACATCTAGCTTCTGATTGGCTTACAGCACTCTACCACTGACGCTTTTTGCTTTGCAACGTTGATGTTTTATCTCCACAAATAACACAATCCTTAAGGAGTTCTGCTGTGTTGTGGATTTGCTAATGCTACCAGTTAGCTTCTGCTTGTCGAGACGTTCCTAGACGCTAAAACAACAACAGCGTTCTCTGTTTTGAGCCAAGATGGGGGAGTCCATGCAACAGCTTAATGTCTGTCAGGCTTTTGAAATTCTAAATTTTCACCTTCTGGGCAGGAAATAGGTGTACGAGACTATTTTCATTTGCAGCCTGCATGAAAAACTCAGAGAGACCGATCATTTTCAAATATAATAAGTAAAAAAATGGTTCCTTAGTGAAGGACCTGTTCAAGATTTCCTTTGTTAGATCTGTTTGATGGGAAAATGTGATCAGCGTGTTTTAAGTTTGGCACCAATTCAGGCTCATCCTTCCCCCCAACAGCAGCATTAAAATTGTTGATCCAGTTGAAATAAAAAGGATATGAATGTGATGAGAACTGGCAGGAAAGTGGCAAAACTAAAAACAACAATGAACAAATGAACCTACACAAATCCAAGATCAAATTTTGTTTATTTTCAATCACATACATATACTATTTGTACATACACAGTTCCTTTAAAATGTTGTGTTTACAGCAACAGCTTTCAGTATTTATTTATTTTTTTCATTTGCATTTATGTTGACTTTTTCTTTTACTTTTTTGTTTTACTTGAAACGCTTTATTCTGAAGCTTTGAGATCAGCGTGAAACAGATACAGTTTCTTTTTGTTTCTCAATCTGACAATGTCAAAAGGTTAATTCATTAAAACAGCACGGAGTAAAAGAAATGAGAGACAAGGGAGTCAGAAAAGAACCAGAGAACAACAATCACCTGATTCAGATGAGCTGTACAGGGTTTTGAAGAGTTACGGCTCTAAACATGGTAGCATCACCTGGTGCGCTGCAGTAGCCTGCCTCCCTGTATGAGTGCAATAGTGTTTATTGCATTGTTGGATTGTTATTATTTACAGTTGAATTGTGTGGAAAAGTGAAAATCAATGAATTGCAGATCACTACTAATGAGTCCAAAGACTAAGTACAAGACATAGCCTAATACGTGACAGGTTTTCGCTTTCTTCTGTTCTGGCGGAAATGTTATGGCTAAAAGATTTCTTTCGGATTACAAATGAATGTTTTGAAAACAGGAATTCTACTAATCCTGGATGTAAAACAGATCGATGTAAGATTTTGTGACAAACTTTGGGACCAGGGCATTTTCTGATTCAGTGGTTAATGTGAGTGAACATCAACAAGCACAAAAACAATTTCCAAACACACAACCGACCCATCATTGATGTTCTTAAAGCGAGCAAGAGTCACAATCCTGGACTAGAGATTAGTTTTGGAACCAGTCCAGATGCCAGGAAACTCACGTCCACATCGTTTTTGTGTTGGATGCTGCTTGTCACACGGACACACGATGAAGCAAATCCATTCATTTCTACATTCAGTGCGGAGTCTGACAAACCAGCTGTTTGTGTGTTCTTCAGACGCATTAACCGCCACCAAAAGCACCTTTTGTCACAAAGTAATTTTTTTTTGTTTGGGAGGGGCGTCTTATAAAACAATCAACAGTTCACAATCAGAAAAGTGGGGAAACAAAAACATTAAGACATATTATTATTTTTATTGTTATTGTTTTTACATGAGCAGGAAAACGTCAGAAAGAAGGGTGTAGTTACGTGGTTCAAGATGCCTGGTAGAAAAACTGCAACACTAATGTGTGTATTTGTGATACAGGAGCCAAATCTGGACCCCCCTGGTGAGAAACTGTACGTTTTTCAAACACAAACATTTTAAAGTTGCATCCTGTTTTTTTGAAAGATTGCCCGGGCCAGACCCTGAACAGAAATCCATGCAGACTTATTCTGGAGATGCTGACCTCAGTCACCCTCTGAGAAAAGGTTTAGTGCGTTTATAGTTCAGGCAGCAGGATGGAAGAGTGTTAACAAGGACGCTTTTGACGATTTGGGGGGGCTGTGAGAGATTCTTCTTTTAGAAAAAAATGTCATGAAATGAGGCAGATCACTGGATTTTCCCACCATCATGTCTAAAGTTTAATGGATCACCTCTAAACACACGTGTCAGTATCTATAGATACAGCTGTTTGTGAACAGTATTGTAACCCTCTGGAGGCAGGCATTGCAGATAACGTTAAAACCTACCTACCCGGTTACTCCACATGCGTATTTCATGAGCATTTTTTAACTCAGAAGTACCCCTGAAAGACTTAGTTTTTCGTCCTTTTATCAAAACTTATTTTGAGCCAGAGAGGGTTAATAAGCTAATGAAGAAAGGGTTTTCATTAGACTTTATATCCTATTGAGGCCCAGCATCCACATGTGTGGACAATTCCCGTTTATACATGTTATATATACATACATACGTGTTATTATTCAGGAAATTTTCGTTTAATTAGAATAATTTTACGTCTAATTAATGAATTTCAGAATCAAGTTTTACGTTTTGTTTATTGTTGAAGGGAGCTATTTTGTTGTTGAAAAGGTCCAATTCCTATCTGAAATGCACAACAGACATAATCTTGGTTCTCAGAAGGATTCTGTGAACGATGTCTAATTCTGTTCATATTAACAGAGTTTACAGCTCCTAACAACAAAAACACAAACAACTTATAAATGAAAATCTGGACTGTTTAATGTTTCTGTTAAACCTGCATGAGAGCGTAAAATACTGCAACTAAAATAAAAACAGTAATTTCTTTGTCAAATAATTTCCTCATAGGAAATGACTGTATTACATGCATGTCACCGGTTAGCTTTTGAGTTGAAAAACATTTTATTTAAATGTGTTTTAAAAGAAAGATCATCAGATAAAAATACACTGTTGTTAAAAGCTGTTTATCAAAATAAACTGTGCAGGTTAAATGTGTGAAATTAAATAATTTAACATTTATTTTTTCGTTTCATGCATCTAGATTTACAATTAAAAAGTCATTAAAAACAATCTAGTTTTTCGTTTGGATTTGCAGTGATTTAAATGATTTTAAACATTTAAACTGCCACATTAGGTACAATCAATATCAACGTGTTCGACCGCAGCTAAAACTCCTGTAACAAATCAATGGATCAATGAATAATTCTCACTATAGACAAACTAGAACAAACACACAGTGCTATTAAACTGATGATCTGCAGGGAAATCCTGCAGGCACCATGACTGATGGCTGCATTCTCTCCAGCTGTGTTTTTATGATGCATGGTGACAAGATCCACAAGTTAACACTCTTCCATTGCCTTTAGCTTTCCTACCTCATCAGTTTGTGTCGTTAAAACGTTTGAAAGGAAAACAGGAGAGGTCACGTTGTGATTTTGTTGACTTGTGAGGGGTGACTGGTGCACAGTGACGTGTGTGGGGGCAGCCCGCTGGGTGGTGGAGGGACCGCTCAAACACCGCTGAGGGAAACAAAAGGGAAACATCTCAGAAACATTCGTCTCTGAGCGTTCTGATCCTCCTGAACTCGAGCCTGATTTTAACTTTTTTACCTGTTGTTCACCAACACACACTCTCGTCCTACGGAGACCAGGCTCCATCTTTATTTCTGCAGTGGAATTAGTTGACATTGTACATTAACAAAAGTCTCTATACAGACTCTTTTTTTAGCATACAGTGAGATCAGCGTTGTTTAAATCTAATCATGCACGACTACAGCAATAGGCAGGGGCAAACAAGGTGGACAGCAGTGATGCGACGAGGTGTGCGCTATAGGTAAAGAAAATCAAAACAACTCCCAGTTTACTGGCCGTCAGTCCCACTCTGGCTGCCTTTCAGCTATACAGAATTACAGAATTTACAAGAAGCACAGGAGGCACCGCTGCAGGGGAGAGCCACCACACGTCCCTGAAGACTTCACCAAAACAATAAATAAATAAACCCCACACAAAACAGCCAACCTTACATTCGAGATTGTGGGTCTAAAGGGCGAGAGAGTCTCAGAGAAAGCGATCATTTACAGAAAAGGGGGGAAGTTTGTATTATTAGTAGTAGTGATGAGCACAACGGCAGCCCACCTTGCCACAACGATCAACCATAAATGCTCCCAGGAGTCCAGCAGCCAGCCAAAATGCACTTTACAGGAGATGCAAGTCTAAGCACTTGGTCGTTTTTTTGTTTGGACGCCATATACAGGATTTGCAGCAAAGCAACTGGATGATCATTAACACATATCTCTGCTCATTTACTTCAGTTTAAATACCACCGTTGATTTTGAGTGACAATGCACAGGCTTTAGATTACATCATTTCAGATTCTTTGTTTCCTATTTTTGTTCAGAATATATTCTTTCTTTTTTTTATTTGTTTATTTTTTCCTCTTTCATATTTTGTTGGTCGTATCTGTTGGGTTCTTCATCTTCGGAAGAACATGGGGTTGCGCAGGCAGGCGGATAGTCACCTGCAACACCCCAGGGGTCCCGCAGAGGTCTCCAGGCTGCTGTCGGTGTCTGAGGCCAGGGTCTGGTCGGTGGACATGGAGGAGATGTCGTTGATGGATGAGGAGGGAGGGAGGCTCTCGCTGCTGTTCACGGCTGCACCTGTGCTACGGGAATCAACATAACCGGGGGGTTAAAACGAAAAAGATTGACGATGGAGGGGCAAAAAAATTGTTACAGCCAGAATAGATTTTTGCAAGCACACACAGAAAGGAATCATGAGGTTAAATGGTGATTAAAGGTGCTTTGATTAGCAGAGATTGAGATGTGTGCATTAATAAAAACAGCTGAGACACAGAGATGCAGTTACAAAAAGTGCTTAATGATGAAATGAGTGAGATTTGGGTCCAGTGGGTTCTGCAGGAAAAAAAAACTTTTAGATTGCAAAGATCTAGCAGTTTTTGAAATGATTTGCATCAAATCAATAAACTCCTTTATGGACACGTGCACTCTGATCGATTTATGACTTTATAAGAACATCAGTTGTCCTGGCATCAGTCTGTTACTTTATTAGTCATTTAGTTAATGTTCCAATTTTCTTATATTGATCTTGTTTTGAAGTACAATGCAGTCAGTGGCAAACTCTCCCTGACACTTCATCAAAGATCTCTTAATTTAAGCTGCTGGGTCAGCACTTTATTGTTAACAAGGATTAAGTGGAGAAAATGAAGGGATGCAGAAATGTCACATTCCCACAAACATAACCTTAATCATGCAGCATCTGCAGGTATGACACAGTACAGAATGTAAACAGTTACCAAAAGTCATATTCAAACCTAATTAAAGGCCTAGAATGTATCAAAGGAATGCAAACAAATGTACATGTTGTGGTTTCACTCAAAGATCACTTTATGGTGAGACTTACAGCTACTTTGGGTAAATCCTGAAACTATTTTATTCATGATCTGACAGATACAGCATGGTCTGTTAGCACTGAGTCTGCAACGTGAAGGTCTCAATCCCTTAAACAGATGTTCTTATTTCTGCTAACAGACATGGCTGACTTTCAGCTGTTAATGGCAAAGTTTCAACACCCCACCAAAACAAAGCTAAGAAAATGTTTTTACTTTTTCTTTCAGAATTTTTCATTCATTTTGGGGCCATGAAGGTTGTATTATAATGGATAAACAATATTTATATTAAGCCATAAAAATAATGTTAATATTATTGATGTTAGCTAAAAATATTTTGTTTTATTTATTTATTTTTATTAAAACCTCCATAGGTTTTTACAATTTTATAGTTTAAGAATTTTTTAAAGTTAAATTCAATGCATTTGCAAATAGGCAAACATTTTGCACAAAGTAGTAAAGATTGAAAATAATGGTATGCACAGTCCCATTGATGAGGTCAAACTCTTTGCTTTTGCAATGAGTTATAGACTGGTGCTAATATGTCAAATTTGAGTTCACTGTCTGTACAACTGACTGCGTTACAGCCCGTTCTGCATTTGCTACAGTTGATTAGCTGTGGTAGCACACTTGAACTGGATTAACCCGGACGTTAATAAGTTGCATCCAATGATTACTTTCCAGGAGTGTCATAAAAAGTAGTCATGTGGTTCATGACACGCACGCACACACACACACACACACACACACACACACACACACACACACACACACACACACACATGTCATATGCCTTTTAGCATAGGCGATAATTATTTTGCCTAATTAAAAGTATCTATATACAACTGCATGAGGATAAGATTTTCTTTCTTGATTTAAGATAGCACTGTGCAATTGACTATTTTTTTTACTGGAAAACTTTTTCATAGCAAAGTTATTTAATACTGAATTTTAACTCTAGTTGCAAAAGCTGGGACTTCTGGGACAGAACCTCCCTTTTAAAAAAATCTCTGTTAGTCTTTTAAACTAAATCCCATATCAGACTGGTTGTAGCACACAGCCCGAATCTAAAATCTAAATCTAAAAATTATTTTCATTTTATATTTTGCTTTGTAAGGTCCTGGGTTTGCTTCCCAGACTGGGATCTTTCTGCATGGAGTTTGCATGTTCTCCTTGTGCGTGCGTGGGTTCTCTCCGGGTACTCCGGCTTCCTCCCACAGTCCAAAAACATGACTGTTAGGTTGATTGGTCTGTCTAAATTGTCCTTGTGCGTGTGTGTGTGTGTGTGTGTGTGTGTGTGTGTGTGTGTGTGTGTGTGTGTGTGTGTGTGTGTGTGTGTGTGTTTGTGTGTGTGTGTGTGTGTGTGTGTGTTGCCCTGCGATGGACTGGCTCTCTGTCCTGTGTTTACCCCGTCTGATTGCCCATTGACTGCTGGAGATAGGCACCAGCCCCCCCCCCCCCCCCCCCCCCCCCCCCCCAACACCCCCCACACCCCCACCCCACCCCGTGACCCTGCGTGGACAAAGCGGGTTCAGACGATGGATGGATGGATGGATGGATGGATGGATGGATTTTGCTTTGTGCATTTCTTATATAATGTAGCGGTTTTATGCAGACAGTAAAAGAAAAGTGAAGCTAAAGCAGGTTCTCCAGCTGGCATTAACTCCTTCAAGAAAACTGACTGCTATTTTTGACCATCTAAATCTTCAAAACATAGAAGATGAAAAAAATGTATCAAGACATCTTGTCTTGAACCTAACTTAAAAAAGGAGAATGACACAGAGTAACACAAGTGTTGTCAGTGTTGCTGATGCAGTGGCACACCAGTTCTGACTCATGCACCATGCTCTCTGCTTCTTTGCTGCAGTGAAATACTGCTGTCTGCAGCTCCTGCAGTGCGTCTGGCATGCTCAGCATCAGACGCCACACACCAGCCCATCTCCTTAATTACTGGAGGTTGCAGAAACGGAGAAAAAAATGGAGAATGCCAATTTGAACAAAACAGACATTAGGAGAAGCACAGAGATGACAAACTTCTTGCTTTTTTGTGTTAAATTAACCATTTTATTGTTGTTTAATATGTAATTTTTTGGTTATAAATCCAGGCTAATGAGTTCAGCCCTGCTCATGAGACATTATTGGCAGTTGGTTGGTTGGTTGGTTGGTTGGTTGGTTAGTTAGTTAGTTAGTTAGTTAGTTAGTTAGTTGTTAGTTAGTTTTTAAAGATGAGATTAATATCAGTGTCACTGTCAGATGCACATTTTATCTGCAGCGGTGTTTTCTTTTCAAATCTGCTTTTGACTCAAACAGCAAACCCAAAATCTGGAATCTGGTTGTTGTTGCTGTTGTTTTTTACTTTTTACTGCCACCCTGTGGTGAACTAGGAGAACAGCACTTTCCCTACAGTGGGAAAACTTCATCTGCACCTTCAGACAAAACCACGAGACCCAAACCTTAAGTTATGACGCATGTTAAACGCACAAACAAATATACACACAACATTTCTTCTCATTTCCTGTGGCAGAAAGCAGTTTAGCAGACATAAATGTACTTCTTACGGTTTTAAAATACAAATACAGCAAAACGACACCACTGAACTTAACAACACTTAACATTGGATGCAAGAGACAAGAGACACATGGTCAACAGCACAATGGTAATCTCTATTTACAAGGGAAAACTCCATTAAGTTTATATTAAATTCACTTACAGAGCGATTAGGCTTATGCACTGAGAGTACCTGAAGGTGAAGGTTGTCCCTTCACAACGCCATTCTTCGTTCTCTCCTCAAAGTTCATCACTTCTTTATAAATTAGCTCTGGCAAGGCAAACAGAGAGGAAATGTCAGTGAAGCACAACAAACATAATCAGTAGAAGTAGACATGCAAACATGAGATAGGAGGGGAAACGGCGGCTTTAGTACCTTTCCACTCATCAATAGAGTGTTCTCGCTCATCCAGCTGTTTGTCGTAGATCTGGGGTGGAGGCTAAAGTTAAGAGAGAATAATTTATTTAAAACCTATTTAGATAGCATCAGATGCCCTGAAATCAAAAGATGAGGTCACATAGAATATTTATGATTTTAGACATCAGGTTTTGTCATGCTTCAGAACTATGTCATTAGGAATAGAAAGCACATCTGAACATCAGTAGGCTAAAATAATAAGCCACACTTTATTAAAAACCTACAAAAAGCAAAACATAATTTTACTTGTTATATGTTTTAACAGTTGCATGGTTGTTCATGGAGTTTTAAACAGTTTTAACTCCAGTAAAAAAAACAATTACTTGATTTGAACATTAAATGTGATGAGGGTAATTATGTCCATCTCTCTCACACACACACACACACAGACACACACACATGTGCACACACACAGACATACACACATGTGCACACACAAAGAAGGTTAGTGGAACAATGAGGAAAAATTTGCCCAAAAGAAAGAGCAAATTCGACCGAAGTATGGAAAAGATGAGTTTTCCTGTGTGAACATCAACAAAGTGTTTTGTTTCCATGGTGTTCATTTTTCTTTAAGTTTATTTATTCTTTGAGCTCCTGCAGAGACAGTGCTGTACCTACAACAATGTTCATAAAGACAATAAGGCACATTGCTCCATTGTCTCATATCAATTTCTGTAAAGTTGCTCAAGAAAGATATCTTTATCTCAATTAATTTAGTCTGCACTGACACAACATCTGAAAACATTAGCCAGAGTTCACATTTTAAAGAGGCTGCAGACATCAGTTTACATCAGCAGGTGGCAGAGTGGAACTGTTTTGTTGTGTTTCAAAACACTTTCATCATACAAGGATTTGCTGTAAAATGCCCAACATCAGGCTTTTTGAGAAAAAGAAATAAATCAAATAAATGATCTTGTAACATTCCTGTAGCTTAAAGCTCGACTAATTAACCAGCGGGTCCCTTTTTGTTCTTCACAGGAGGGTTTGTTCTCTTTATTATTACTCTTGCGTGGACATTAATGCGGCTCAAACGGCAGCGCGCACCCCCACAAATTATACATCGAAATGAGCGGATTGGCTGTGGGAGGTGTGCTATTACTTTTCTAAGTGTTTCGATTCACAATGGTGAAATTATTAGCTAAAAACAGTGAATTTTTTGCATTTTGATGTTGTGCCACTCTAAAATAGCATAAAATGTGAATATTAGCAATTAAACATGCACATAATTGATTAATTAGATGGCAGGCCCTCTAAAGTGGCATTTTTACATATGCATGAACAATATCATGATTTTTATTTTTATTTTTACCTTAATGTCACCCAAATATCATGATTTTGGGGTGGTCACCCTGACAATCTTTTTTGGCCTCTTTAGCACATGGCCACTATCTTGTGCCAGCAGGCAGGTCCCTTTTTAAAATTGATTCAGGAATTTTCTAGTAAAATTTATCATTCTATTTAAAATATTTATGAACAATGTAGGGAGACAGTGGTGCTGTTCAAGCAGAGGAGAGCTGCTACAGGAGCTCAGAGTGTGTTTTTCAGGTCTTAAATATAAATAGCAGTTTGTTGTTTTGTATACTTGGGCTTGGTTCACATGGCAGGATTTAAAAATTGCCAAGAATTTTTAAAACATGAGACTCCACATGTGGCGATAAATAATAATGACATGCCAGTTCTGGTCCTACAGTGTGTGGTGTAAAGCTCACAGAATCTCTGAAAATCAAAGTTACTTTGAAGTAAACCAACATGGCCAAGAAATATTCTCTGTGCTTCCTTCAAATCACTTTCTGATTGGTTACACATCATAATCAACATACAGCATGCTTGTTTGTCTTTAATATTGGACCATGACCATCCAACATCTTGAGACTGGAGCTGCCCTGACATGCTTCTGAGGGGACTAGAGCACTCTTAACACATCACACACAGCAGACATATCTGAAAAGTTTCTCTTTGGAGCCGTTACATAATTGGGCTTGCCATTATGACTGTCAGGAGGGAAAGATCAGACCATACAGCAACATAATTATCTTGACCAGTGTCAAGGACTCAGGACTTGTAAGTTTAGGGGCAAAAATTATTAAAAGCATCTGTAAGAGCATGCTTGCAATGGATAATGTGAAAAAAAACAGTACTTACTACAATACAGTACTAGTTTTTACAGTATATGCTTTTGTTGATTACCTTGTTTTTATAGAAATGCCAATCTGATTAATTGCACAGCCCTCGTATAAAATACATTAAATATTATGTTATATTGCATTGTATTATAATGTATTGCATTATATTGGATTGTTTCATATGAATTGGAAAACTATTTCCCTGGCTCCAACTTTTTAAAATTACTGTTTTGTTTAAATTCAGCCAAAGGTAACTGGAAAAAAAGGCTTAATTTGGTGCATAATTAGTTCCCCAGAACAAAGATTAAATACGTAAATATTTTTTATGGAGCACCTACAAAACCAATATTTACATTCCCATTGTTCAAGTATCTCTGACAGACACAACATGATGTGTTAATATGAAAATTGTACAAAAATAAAAATAAATAAGAATAAACATTAAGTACATTTATATTTATCACATGAAATGAACACTGATTTCCATTAAATTCTGCGTGAATATAAGTTACATCAGATCTTTAAAATCAGGATTAAACAACAGAAGGAAGAAGATAAGATCATATCTGATGTGTTGTTTTGCTTCAGTCCCACGTGATTACTACTTCACTTACCAGGACACAGCTACACTGTCTCACTGACTTATCGTGATTCTGGCTCAATCACCATACGCTTTTTCTCTCACCACAACCACAGGCTTCTGATGAACAGTTGGAGATCATTTCTCTCTGAACATGGATTTATCTAAATAATTTCTTTAAAATATCAATACAAGTCGGCCCTTAGAATAAGGCCTTTTCCTCTGGAATCACTCAACATTTTAAAGGTGTGGTTCACTCTGATTGCTTTGTAAGTCATAGTCTAGGGGAAAAAAGCAATAGTGCGCCTGTTTCAGGAACTAGAAGTGAGCCACATCAGGCCTGAGCTTCGGACTGCAGGATTTGGAATCTTTTTTTCTGGATATTTGGACATCTCTCTTCTGATTGGCTAACAGCAACATGACTCTGCCAATAGGGAGCCTAAGTCATGCCCATCTACTTCCAGACCATGGGTCCCCGGAAGAACGAAATGAATGCAAGTCAGTGGGGCTAAGAATGCTATTTTCTAATTCTGCTTGTTTTGTGCCATGGATTTCACATACAGTATGATGTTCGTGAATTCAGCAGACACATTTTGTTACCAAGAACGTGCTTATTTTCTAACGGGAGGGGGGGACGCTATTTTAGGTTTTGTGTGAAATGAAGTCCAGACCTACAAATGCACTTCATGAAAGTGATGTCATCAAACCAGACACGGAGAAAACGGAGGGAAAAAGGCTATAAGTTCTGCAAACTTCCCACAGATGGAAAGCACCACCATAAATCTGGTAATTTGGTAAGTAGCAGCTATGTTAGGAGAGAGGAGATTATGTGGTGACGTCACATGTTCAACATGCAATTTCTGGTGTCTAGTCATGCTAATTATGAACTTTTACAAGCTGATAAATCTCAAAGTACGTGACTGGCGTGGTCAAAACACCCATCATTAGTTTTCGTTTCAATTGCAGTACAACATATGTGTGATCCAGGGTCTAAGGCAAAGTGGATTAGAAAATAACGTTTTTCGCCCCGTTGACTTGCATTCATTTTCTCTTTCTTTCAAGGACCCATGAGCCGACTGGAAAGGGAGGAGACTTAGGCTCCCTATGACTCTGTTTTCTCTACAACGTTGATGTTTTATCTCAATAAATAACACAATCCTGGAGAAATTCTGCCATGTGGTGCAATTGCTAATGCTAACAGTTAGCTTCTACTACCTGAGACATTCTTTGCTGTTTTCTGGATGCTAAACCAACAACGACCTTCCCCATTGTGAGTCAAGATGGGTGAGTCCATGAATGTTAAATGGCAGCGTGATGTAGATCTGTCTGGCTTTTCTAATCCAGAGGTTTCAGCATCTATTTTCTATCAGAAGCTAAAGCAGGAAATAGGGCTAGAATACTATTTTCATGTTCTGCCTGCATGAAAAACTCTGAGTGACTGATTATATCAGAAATCATAATTAAAAAATATTTTTTCAGTGAACCACACCTTTATTTAAATTCACACTACCCCTGTATATTTTTGGTTCCTATATAATCATGTGCAGAAAGGTTTTGAGGACCAGCTAAACACACGTGTCCAAAATCTGTTAGGATTAACACAATTTAGTCATTCCCATTGAACAGTTTTCTTCATTTTAGGGCGGTTGTTATTTACCATGGATATTTGGATGAAATCTTTGGCCTTCGTTAGCATGAAATTACATTAGAGAGGGAGGGGGAACAGTAGAAAATTTGTTTAAAAGCCACCGATAGACACATCACATCAACTCTAACAGCAAAACCACTCAACAATTGACCATAAAATGTGCTAAAATTGGTGCAAAATTAAGACTGAGATCATGAACTTGCTGGACCAAGTGATGTCGGCACAACTCAAACAAGCAGAAAAATGGCCTTTGTCTCCCAATCTCACAGTTGAGTTGTACAAATAAAGTCCAGATGATGATAATAAACATAACCAGAAACACCAGCAAATCCTTGGATTATTTCACAAAATGGATTTATCTTTTAATTTAGTGAAATAAATTAAAAGAGTAAAAATGGTAGGGAAAAAAAGAGGTATAAACAAATAGAAAACACTTGGAATCTACTTTCTTCCGTTGATATTCAAGGAAATAAACAAACGGATTATTTGGGTGCTAACCAGTCACACACAGCACCGCCTACTCACCGCCTCCACCTCAGCTGGATCGTACCACACGTTGATGTAGGGGTGCTGCAACGCCTCGTCCACTGATATCCGCTTTGCGGGGTCGATGATCAGCATCTTAGAGAGTAGATCTCTGGCCTGGCTCGCTGTGGTTCCAACAACACAAAACAACATCTAGCTGATTTCAGGAGACAAGATTACAACATCTAATAAAACTGATATGTAAAAATAAGGTAGGGTAGAGAAAATGCACAGGTAAAATTAAAGGGACACTAGGCAGTTTTGCTTGCTTTTAGCACCCCCTAGTGCCCACAATTATCTAACTGCTGAAATGTCTCCACAGGTAGAGGAGTGATCCATCACTAAATCAAATAAATCAACTGTGTTCAAGATCTAAAACATACAGGAAACATGCTAGAGACTGCAGCTCCCTCCACAAGCAGGGAGTGGCCGGCCAACTCTGAAGTTGCAGGTGCGGTATTCTGGCCACAGAGGGTGGCGTGGTCTGAGTGACCTTTCAATAACCCTGTAATGGGTCATTTTAGCACATAATGGCTCAAGAAAATAATTAAAAAATGATAAATAATTGATTAAGCAACCAGAATTCTTAATTTTACACCTACTAAATGTTTTTTCCTTTAAATTTCAAATGATCTTCTCAAAGTTAATAAACTCATGTTCAATAAACAATAAAAAAAATAACAAAATTTTGTGCAGAAGATTCTTGATCAAACTTTTTGTTTATGAAAAAATGTGTTTCATTTATTACATGAATAATTTTCTGATTTTCCTCCTTTACTAGAGCCTCTAAATGATGTATAAATATTTAATATCTGAAATAAGCAAATTAAATGATAGCCAGGATTCAATTATTCCTCTTAAGATGATCTGAAATTGAGTTGAGGACCTTTAAACCACGGCTTCTCTCCTACACACCCTGCCCTTCACAAGAAACAGATCTGCAGCAGCTTAACATTAAAAAACTCAACTTAGACAAAAAATTCTAACTTTGGAAGACTCTATTTATGAGGAGGATCATATGAAAAAATAACAATTAAATCTATAAAAATTCCTCAATTACTGAAGCCCGACGAGTTTCCCTCACGTTTGACTCGGTTCCTGTCAGAAACAAACGGAAACACTTCATCTTGCTCTCACCGTCCCTCTCCGTCTCTCTCCAAACAGTCACTCCAGCAGCACACAACTGGAATGCTGAATGGATTCATGGGAAGTCTAGAGATTTGATGTAGGAACATGATAATAAAAAATGTTTGTGCTTTGATGAAGCATTTTTGCTTCTGAAGGATCAACATAAATGGAATTTGGAGAAAAATTCTACATTTTTTTAGAGTGAAAAAAATAAATATATATTCCCTAAATGATCTAGAGTTATTATATATCACTGTGTATTTTGCGTCAGAATGTGGTCTTCAGACTTTCTTAAGGTCTTTCAATGTTCTTTTTTTAGACTTTGGCTACTTTTTTTTTTTGTCAATTTCAGATCAGAGAAAGGTGAGTTAATTCACTAAACTGTCATCAATACATCAGTCAGAAACAAAAAGGATCCCAAACTCTATCAAAGATGTCATTTTCCCAGATGTCTGTGGTGTACTCTGTTAAAAATCCCAAAGATCATTTTGATTGATAGCACTGGTATTTCAGCATCATTTGCTGAAAACTGATCAATTAAGCTAATTTCGGGTCCTGTTTCAGGTTTTTGGCTGGATTTGTGTTACGTAAGAAAACAATACGTTTTTCTTTAGTGTTTAAGATAGTGATTTTAGTGTTAGCTTTGTTAGCCTTAAAATGTTTATTACCCTCAGGGTGTGTCCTCTCTGACAGCCATCTTGAAGCAGCAAAGGGGGAGCCCGCCTCAAATGCAGCCTTTTTATAGAAAATGTTTGACAATGATTGGAGGAACTTAGAGAAATGTCTAGAACAAATGATGTGTAAATTGCATGTGGTTGAAATGAATGATATTTCATTATTGAGATGGTAATGTGTAACACTTTAATGTGCTTTTATCCTGTGAAAGGCTGAGGTGATTGGCCAATCTTAATAGGAGGCGGGGTCTTAAGGGTGTGTGTATAGGTGGACTGCTGGGTGTGGCGAAGGACTGAGAGAGAATGGCTGTGTTCGAGATGAGCCAGTTCTGCGCAGATTCGATCACCGGTGATCGGTGCGCAGTGCATGCCGGTTAGATTTGTGTCCAACTTGACGCGGACTTGCTCTGACGTCATGCATACGTAGGCAACGATAACCTCGTGAGATCAAGGCAGCCGCAGATTTTGGAGCAAGGCGCTGCAGTTGCTCTCCCTCGGCTGCTAAACCTAGGGGATGACGGGAAACGCCTGGCTCTCACCTGATCTAAGATCTGATTGGTTCATATTTTGATCCAAACATCCGGTGGTAGAACATGAAATGTTAGTTGGTCACATGTATTCTGTAAATCATGTAACGTTGATGATGACAACTATATAGGCCATAAAGAGGAATATGTTTTGTGTTCTTTTGTCACGTTTCCTATGAGCACACTGAAGCTACAGCTGATAACCTTTACTTATTATTACAGTCATGTCTTCATATACAATATATGATATCCACAAGCACGTGAGGGTGTGTTTCAGCTGCTAACAGGCACCAGAATTAAAACTGAAAATTGAACAAGTGTGAACGCTAACGCGATATCTTCAGCCATCGTCACCCGCGAGCTACACATGCAGGAAATTGTGTCCGACTTAAACGCCGGCTTTCAGCCACTCCCCCTGCTGCTTCCATCTGCTCTCGTCTGTTTTCCATGCGAGGCGCAGCTCAACTCGAACACGGCCAATCTGTGAACCTGACAGACTCAGGAACTGGAAGAGGCATCATTTTTGAAGGCTGATTGAGTCCTTTTTCCTCACCACACTTCACTGTGTAAGATCAATTTGATTAGTAACATTAGTATTTCAGCATCATTTGCTGAAAACTGATAATGGAAGCTAATTTCAGGTCCTGTTTCAGTTTTTTTGTTGGATTTGTTTCTTGTTTCTAAGGCCTCTTTTACACCGAACGAAGAACGTGAACGTTCTGCAGGTTCTTGGTGATGTTTGCAGGTGCATAGCGTATAGCATATGACACGTAGCGTAGCCAGGACCTGCTTTCTGCTTTACAACCAGGCCAAATAAATGATTTTTAAAATAAGTCCATTTTGTAAATCCAGAGAGAGAGAGAGAGAGAGAGAGAGAGAGAGAGAGAGAGAGAGAGAGAGAGAGACCTGATAATATAGGATTTGCCTTTTGCCACTGTACTTTTAACATTGTGCAAGTTTCTGCAAAGTTTATCCATATTCTGGTTGATTTTAATATAAACACAACCTGGTGAGGTTAAAAAGAGCGCCTCCGTCTTCATGTTGAAGGGGCGGGTTACAAATTTGTCACATCCAGTAGAAATGTAATAGGTTGTGGAGGTCAAATAGAGCTTAGCAGAGTCCTAATCCATCGTTAAGAGGCCTTAAATCTCAACTTCTCAATTGTGTTTATGTGCTGTAGGTGCATTTTATCAGAAATATGCTGATTGGTACAAGAACGGGACAGAAATGCCAAAGACAAAACCTTGGAGGCCTTTAAAATGTATCTCTACCCATGAATTATGTGCAAACATTCTTCTTTCCGACTGCAGTTCAATTTAGTAAATAAAATAATGTCAAAAGTCTCAGCTGCTCACCTTTGAGTTTATTGTGCTCAGAGTCAGCAGGGAAAAGGCAGTCGGGGAAGAGCTTGGGAAAGGTGAGGCCTGCATACTTTGGCCGGTTCTCTACATAGTTCCTCACTGTGGGCTGCAGCTTCTTCATAAACTCTGGTGAGGGTGTGCCCAGCTGTTCGATAACCTTGTTCCACTGGTCAATGTCTGGAGTAGGTAGTCAAGGTAAAGAGAAACATGTCTGGGGGGAAAAGCCTACCTTCACAAAAGAGTTTAATGGTTGGGTGTTTGTTATGGAGGAGAATACAACCAGTTCTATGGTAATCCAGAAGCTTGTCTCCTGTTTGAAAACAGATGCTTAACTTCCTAATCAAACTTCAGGTTCTGGTTTAATGGAGACTGAGTGTGCGCACATGCCTGATTGCATTTCAACTCTCCTCACACAGGGCAAATGACCCCCTCCCCTCCTCATGTTCTCACGCAGGGTGCCAGTTGAGGCAATTTGCTGCCAAGGCCACCAGAGATCCTCATTTTACTGAAACGCTTCACTTTTCCTCCTCTGTTCCATCTCCATTAGTCATTGGCTGTGATGCACACAGTGTGACTCCCCCAACTCACACACACTAAGGCTGTTAGCCGCTACTCTTTAGTCAGAGGTTACATTCACTCAGAAAGCTTGAGATGGTTTTTCACTCAGTTCATCACTTCTGCAGGGGCTTCCATTTAAACCAGGGTGAGGAGGTTTCAGAGGGCTGAAGGATACGGTCAGTCCCAGGGAACAGCACTGTTCCTCTTATCACCTCTCCAAAGATGCAGCCCACTGACCACATATCCACTGGTGCCACACACACACACACACACACACACACACACGGGTGCACGCGTACACACACACACACACACATACACATGATGTTATTTATGACTTTGTTCACCTGTCAGGGTTTGATTGCTCCTTGCAGGATTTTCTTTTTCTCATAATTCATAAAGCACTTTTGACTCACTTTAGTGAAAGTCACACTGATTTGAGGAAAACATAAAGCAAATAAAAGCAGCATCAGCCGTTTCTCAGATATAAATATAAAAATTACAAGACTAGTGCAGCAAACGGTGTTAAATAACTAAATGATGTGTAGAGCAATTTCTAAAGTTAGATGGGAAACTTCTATCTTCATGTGAGCTGGTTGATTACTGCAGACATGTTAAAATCATTATAAACAGTAAGGCTAAAACTAACAGATTAATGAGGGTTAGTTGTAATCTAAGAATTTGTATTATTTAATACATCTCTTTTTAGCAGTCTGTCTCCTATAATCTTTTGTTTTCTGCCAATTATAACAACTTGTCGTATTAAATTTATCTCCAAACAACTATTAATCTGTGAGCTGGTTTGGTGGGGCAGCAGCAACTCCATACCATCATTTGTTTCACACTTAGGAAGGTGTGTAGACTCCTGCTTCAGCAGGGTCAATACATCAGGCCTAAAGGTCTGTGGAGAAAATCAAGATAAGCAACAAAAAGAAAGCGATCCAACACTGACTTATGAGCGGTGTGAGACTACAGTCCACAAGTCTAGAGTAAGAACTGATATTACAGGACAGAATTTCCTGCAGAGTCTGCAGAAGATTAATCTTCCTTAGGCTTCATGTTCAAGGCTCTGGAGAGAGGAGTATTTCCACAAACACCTGGTGGCTCTACGTACCTCTAAACGACTTAAACTCTACACTTTAACTGGTAAGAATGTTCATTTTTCCTGTTGTCAAAAAAAAAAAAAAGATTCGTAGTGTCCCATTATTCTTGTTTCTCTTCTTTTGTAAAGTCCTTTGTGAGTCTGTTCTCGATCCCCAGTGAGTCGTGGAGGATGGCTGCTTATACTGAGCCAGGATTCTCTGGAGGTTTCTTCCTGTTAAAAGGGAGTTTTCCTCTCCACTGTCGCTGCATGCTTGCTTAGTATGAGGATTGCTGTATAGTCACTGACACTAGTCAGTGACTTGATGCAATTTGCTGGGTTCCTTATATAGGAAACATTATTTCTGATTGGCTTAATGAACTGTGAATTGGAATGTTTATTATGTGAAGTGCCTTGAGACGACTCTTGTCGTGATTTGGCGCTATATAAATAAACTTGAATTGAACTTGAATTGAATTGATTATCAATAATATCTTTCCGGTGTCAGACGCTGTGGGGAACACTATAAAGCTGCAGTGAAAAAAAACAAACCAAAAACAACTAATTGTTATTGGTTAGAGCACATGCAGTCAATATATGCAGCAAATGTACAACACGTGAGCGGTTTCCACCCTAATTTATTTTTCTTCTAATCAATATAAATTGGTTAGCTGTAACAGACATGCATCAAAAAGGTAATCGCACATATTTTTGCACTGCAACAGACTTCAGTCTTTCAAATGAAATTGGCTTTGGAGAAAAAAATTTAAACTGGAGCACTGGGGCAATTTATAAAGAAAGAAAGAAGAAAGGAGAGAAGCATTAACATAATTCCGCCATTGTTTACCCTCCTTTAAGACATTTAAAACTAACACAATGGTGTTCCACAGGGTTCTGCTCTTGGTCCAATTTCATTTTTATTTTTATATTCAATTCCCCGTTTGACAACATTTAGTGGTGAATCCTATTTTGATTATGCTGAGGAGATCATTGAACATTGTATTACATCTCTCTGTAGTAAGCTTCCTTCCAACAAAGATGATTTATAGAAATCCTGGTTTCGAATAACTTTTTCCAACTAAATGAGGACGGAGTTGGAAACTTCATGTCACTCTCCATCTTACATTCAAACAGTCATGAATAATTTAGGGGTAACTTTGATGGTAATTAGTCATTTCAGGGATTGTGATTTGTCCCTAAATCTAAAACTAAAGCTAACAAGAGCCTTTGTCGCTCGTTCCACTCACACTCTGTGGTCCTGGCAAAACTTGTGAATCAGCTGAAGACACAACTTTTTTAATTGGTAGCTTGGGTATCATTTAGTTTTCTTTCATTTTATTTTTGCTTACATTATTACTTTATATCATTTTATTTCTCAGCCTTTTATTTAATTGTGATGCACAATATAACCACACTTTCACCTTTGTGCTTCAGTGTTGTAGTCCTGATGAGATTTACAATAAATAAACAGGAACAATTCCTAAACTGGAAATATAAATTGTTTTCTTAGCTTAGCAACTTTTGTTGTTTTTTTTAAAGCCATTTGGTAAAGTTTACAACATGCATCTTCGTGTTGTCTGAACCCGATGCTGAGTGGAACGTGGAGCACTTGCTGATTGTGTAAGTGGTACACAGAGAGGATAGTCATTGTGGTTCTCATTAATGGTACTACAGCATTTTTAAGCTTGCTGATTAAAGTCTCAAGTGTCTGTCACTGATTTCTCACTGGTCACAGTTATGTGAGAATCCTCTTCTGTTTTTTAAGGACTTTTATTTGTGTCTGAGAAATTCTTGAAGGGTTATAATCCTCATTGAAATTCACAGGTCTGGGGTCTTCAGTGATCACATGGGTGCTAACCTGACTGTCAGTGTATTTACTCCCTTTTTCTTGTGGATTTAAAAGTTCTCAATAGATGTTTTTATTTAAATCTTTACAAAACATTTATTTTGAGCACTGATTTAGAAAACAAATTACTATATTTTCCAACATAAAGATATTGAATTATGTTGTAAAATTTCACATTTCTCCATCAGAGATTTTCATTTCCTAATGCTTCCTATTTAAATAAGGTGAGAGGCGTCATCTTTATCTTCACTAAGCTACAGAGCAGCTATAAGCAGGCGCTCGCAGGGAATAAGTGGCTTCTGTGACTCACATCCACACTCAGGTGGAAACAAGCATTTCACATGTTATCTCTGTGACACACACTAAGTAGCACTCTAAAGCACATTTAGGTATCCAGACATTAGATGAAACAACTGTCTTTCTGCTAGAATACATTAAAGTGAATAAAACACATGGGGGTTTCAGGTTATGTGCTTCTAGAAAATGTTAAAAAGTGTGTTATGAAGTCCGTTAGAGCAGTTTAGTTCACCTCTTTACCATACAGCTAACATCAGGTCTCCGAGTCAAATACTACCAAGAAATCTAAAATGCTACAAATTTCTTATAAGGTCCAACATGTGTGAGAAAAGACTAAACAGGTGTGATCTTGTCTGTGTCTTAACAAGGATACAGTCCCGACCAGGGAACAGGATTTTGTGGCGCACCATTTCTCCCATAATGCACCCCACCGACCAAATATCCACTGCACGCATAGAGGTGAAGGTGGGATGGAGACACGGGCGAAGAAAAGAGGGGAAAGCAAAGGTTAGTATCATCTACAATGAGCTCCGGTGAGTAACGAATGTGAAATACGTAGTAAAAGGCATAAAAGTACATTTAGAGACAGAGATCAACACAAAGAAAGTGAAAGCAGAGTCTGAGAAGGACTGACTGCATGAAATTTGAAGTGACGGCGCCCACGGGTTTCATTCTTGAGAGGACTCTGACTAATGAATCATAGCGAATCTGGCGTCCAGTCACATGCCTTAATGTTCCGGGGGGGTTTTAATCAGTGACTCGCCCCCTCCAACACTTAGCTGTAGCTCAAATGCACTTAAGCCAGTCGCTGATGAGGTTGAGATGTTTTTCCTGACTGTTGATGTCCACGGCCCAAAAAAGGAGGCTCATGCTGTCTGCTCAGCCACACATTCTACGACTACATTTTAGATTTCCTGCCCTAATTATGAGTTGTGATCATGCAAATGATGAGTATGTCTCACCATTCTCTTTGTATCCCATTCCCAGGATGACCTCTGGGGCTCTGTAGTACCGCGTCACCACGTATGGGGTCATCATGAAACTGGTGCCTGCGGTTCTGGCCAGACCAAAGTCCAGGATCTTCAGAGTGCAGTCAGACTTCACTACTATATTGCTTGGTTTGAGATCCTGGAGGAGATGAACAAAATCACCTTATTAACAAAAAGGTTACATATTTTATTTATTTATTCCTAACATGGATAGAACTAGTAAATGCACATGTACAGTAGGATCAGCTAGTCAGTATTCTAATAAACAGATATATTATGAATACGATTTGAATCTTTACCTTTTTATGCTTTTATTGGTGTTTGAAGTAAGTCAACCCAAACCTCAATATCAGCACAATAATTTTCTTTAATGTTTATGTTTATTTATTTGGCAGACGCTTTTATCCAAAGCGACTTACAATTTTATAACCTATCTGGCATGTTGCAGCCAAACATTTAATTAGAAGGTTTTTCTTTTACTTGAAACCATACATAGACATTTTTGTGGAATAAAATATCAAATTTAGTGCTGTGAACTTGTCCAAGTAAATAGACTAACTGATAATGAAGCATACTTCGTTTTTGATCTGAAACACGTGACAGCTGTATTTTAAATCCAGCTGTTTACTTGTTCACAATTCTATTTATTAGAGATTCTTGCATTTGTTGTTATATTTATTTATGATAAATGATCCAACTTGTATAGCGCCTTTCTGAGTCAGAGGACTCCAAAACGCTTTACACTACAGTTTATCATTCATCCATTCACACACAGGTGGTGATGAGCTACAGTGTAGCTACAGAAGTGGGGTGATTGGTTGGATTTTTTTGTTTGTATTGTTTTCACTTTACCAGTGTCTCATTCAAATACATTTCATTTAATCTGTGAAGTTTAACTCAGGGCACTTGTTGGGAGGTCAGAGGGAAATTTCAGTGAGAAGCAGGAAGTTTTCTCCATTCCATTTTTGGTTGAAGCAGTACAGTAGAGTGTGCATCGATTGCACGTTTTACAGATTATTCCAACAATTAAGACTACACCATCCACATGTGAGCAGAAAAACATGACAAAAGAACAGTCTTGCCTTCCTACCCTGTGAATGATCCCAGCTGAGTGCAGATGTTTGATCCCACACAGCATCTGGTAGAGCAGGTAGGACATTCTCTCATGGTCAAGCTCCATTTGAATCACCTGGCATAAGTTAGCATCCATCAGCTCCATCACAAGATACCTGGAATAAAAGGTTTGTTTCATGAGCGAGGGGCAGATATGTAACTGGTGAGCTCTTTAATTGTGGCTTTACAAGTTAACACACAACTGAGACAATTCAAAAACGGGTACAGGCAGAAGTAGAAGCTTATAACCCCAAACCCACCAAAACCATTTGAAACTTAAACTAAAATTTTAGAATAGCATACCATTACCATCATTTATACACCATTGTTGAAATTTCTGAGAATGTATTCAAATCCCCATTCTTGCTTTATAAACAAAAATAACCTTTAACATTTTATGCATTTTTTCATTGACTCGATTCATAATATTTAGTCACATTTGATTTAAACATACCCTTGAACTTTAACATTGTTGTACAATCTTTTTGCTCCTGATCTAATTTATTCCATACATCAACCCCAACACAAAAAATACAAAGTTGTTTCATTTTAGTTCTTACTTTAAGCTTCCTAAACATTTTATACCCTCTGAGATCACAAACACTCTCCCTGATCTGAAACAGATCCTGAATTTGTTTTGGCATCAAATTATTCATCACTTAATACATAAATTGTGCAGTTCTAAATGTAACTAATTCTCTTAACTTTAATACTTTTAAATGAATAAAAAATAAATGTGTATGCTCTCTACAATCTGCTTTATTTACAAGTCGAATTGCTCTCTTTTGAATTATAAACAGAGGCTTGAAGTGGGTTTCGTAGGTGTTCCCCCACACTTCAACACAATACATGAAATAAGGCAGAATTAAGGAACAGTACAAAAGATATAAAGCTTTTTCATTTAAAAATTCTTTAACTTTATAGAGAACTGCTAATGATTTCGATAACTTTGCTTTAATTGAGTCAATACGCGGTTTGGCGTTTGGTGACTTAGTTGCCTAGTAACAACATTTCTGATCTGGAGCATCTTTAACATTTTTGTGTGAAAAGATAAAATGCTCCACAGAGAAAAGTGAGCCAGTTCACCATTCATCATTCAGCATGAGAACACGAAACCTCCCGTAGTTTCACATTACCTATAGTACTTTCACTGACTACACCTCAATGGCTTTCCTCTCACAGATGCCTGAATGCACTGCAGTCATCGCTTTTCCTCACTTTGAAAAATGAAAGTCATCACTTCAATGTTTTGAAATAGGTTTTTGTGGAAAGTTTATGAACTGAAAGCATCTTGTTTGTTGTAGATAATGCTTTAAATGACCTCATATTGGAGAAACAGAGTTTAGTGTTTGACAAGGTAGCAACGAGTCAGCAGAGGACCGAAATAGTTTACTGTTGTATTAAAACTACACCAGTTTAAAATATATTCACAGCAGATTACACACACACACAGTTTTTAGGTTTTATACTGCATTTAATTCCAAATAACATGGGTATTTAAATAAAATTCAAGCACTGGTGGATTGAATTTGTTTTAATATTATGGTAAGCCACTTTAGTCTTGACTCAGCTGAAACTAGCTCAAGCAAACTATTCAGAAGTTGTTCGGAAGTTTTCCATAAATTTCAACACAATTTAAATAGCAAGTCACCCCCAAATTAACATTTTCTTTTGCTGATAAACTTTATAAATGAGTGTCTAATCGTGCTGTAGGCACGTGTAGTCAATAATTTGGCACTTTAGTGTATGTTAGTTAATATTTTAATATTCTGCCTAAAACTGTCAGTGTTGAACCGTCTTCAGGTAAAAATTATGTACCTAATCTGAATTTAAATCTGCCATCGCTATTGGCTAAAAGGTGCACTATGACATTAGCTAGTACATTATGATGTCACAATATCGTTGTGAGCCTGTGTGAGTGTGTTTTTTTAGCGGCTACGTCCTCTCAGTCGGCAGGCAACAGCAATTGTTGCATTTTTCAAACAGGAAGTGGGAGCGGAGTAAGACTCTGGTAGGGGATGACTTGCTCTTTAAAAATATCTGTTTTCTCTCTTCAAACAAAAATATGCACCTTTCTGTTGCTCAAACAAAAAGAACAAAGGAAAATAGCATTTTGCACAAAAGACACTTACACATCCTGGAATTCCTCTAATGATTTCTGTGGTGTGAAGACATTTAATAAACTGATTATCTGGAAGAGAAAGAAGAATTGTAGAGGATCAGTATTCTGTGGTGACTGAAGGACCTGACTGTAAGTCAGGTACAGTTGATGCAACTTGATAATGATGCTGCTGAAGGACACTGGTGAGTGCGAGAAAGAGTGAACCGAAGTAGTGAGATGGAACAAAAGAGTGGGAATAAATGTAGGCAAAGAAGAGAAGAGCACACAGTGTGACAGTGGTGATTAGGCTCATCCCTCTGAGTGCTCTCAGTTTCACTCCCTCACCAGTTGGTTAGATGTCCGGGGGCACAGAATTTAGCATGGTCACAACATTGCAGAGGCGGGGCTGTTTTGGTGTAGAGGGATTTGGCCACAAATAAACTCAAGCTGAGTTGTTATATATTTTTACTCATTTATTGTGACAGTAGACATATTTTTACTTTGATCCTTTGCTATCTCTCAAGAAGAACTTACATTTTTGTGATTGACACATTTCATGAGCACCAACTCCCGGTACGCCCTCTTGGCATGAGTTTGGTTCTGGAAGGGTCTGCTCAGCTTCTTAATGGCTACATTTCTGTCTAGGACAGCATCGTAGCCCGCACTGTAGAGTGAGATGCACACACACACACACACACACACACACACACACACACACACACACACTCATTAGAATCCTTTTTGCATCTTCAGTTGGAGCATTGTTTATGTGAGTTTGTGATGAAACCAACAATGTGAATCAGAGCAAAACAACAAATTAGTGCAGATTGTTGTGTTGAACTTTAGATTTGGGGGCATAAAAGTGGCATCGGCAGTGCAGGAGATCAAAACATGCTAATTTAATATGTGAAGAAATTAAGAAAAGCACATTAAATTGCCTTAAAACAAATTAAAATGAACACTTTTATGGTCCATTCTAGTTTTCATGACAAGCAATAGCCAGATTCATATTTACCATGCAAACAGGACACACACAAATAGTATAACCTAAATATTAAAATTCTAATTAGACAGATTTCATTAATTAGCTAAATATTTAACCCCTACAATAAAAGGTGCAATGCAGCAATTCCTTTTAAAAATATTGAACCAACCAAGTTGAGTTAATGCTGTCATTTACTGTACATTTGGCACAGTGCAATAGAATCCAGAGGGGATGAAAAGTCATAACTCTTCCCATAAAAAAATAGCTGAAACCTTTTTTTGTATGCAGCGCAGTGGCTAGCTCAACACAATCCCAACCCCTGAGAACCTTTAAGTTCCCAGTCACACTTTATGTTGGCTTTAGAGAACAGCAGTAAAGAAATGTAACATAAAGTTGTTCCATTGAGTGCCTTTCTTTGTAAATTTTCCCTCTAGGAGATGGTGTAAAGTGAGTTTCTGTGGATCTTTATGAAAGCTGACGAAGTGGGTTGTTTTTCCACGTCTCTGCAGCGGTGGATGAGGTGTGACCACAGAAAACAGGTGGGGCTTCATAAAAGCATTTATCTAATGGGGATTTTAGCAAGTCATCACTTCTAGCTGAGTGAAAGATGATGTCATGACCAGCTACACTGCTTTGAGCCTTCATCTGTCCTTAAGACGCTTATGAGCATTCTCCTTGACTCAGGACACGAGTCAGCGTGGTGGATGTGTGCACAGATCAGATCAGTAATGTTTGTCTGCAGGATAAATCTTAACAGAAACAAGTGGAACTAGTTTTCCCCTCATTAGCATGTTCTCGGGCTATAATAAGTCTGCTGATTGCATAAGAAAAGCAGAACGCGCCCTTCCTGACTAACATTAAAGCTTTTGGATCTCTGTTTGTGTGCATGTTGTCTCTTTGTCGTTAGCTGTTGGGAGTTTGAATAACAGAAATGAACAGATGTTTATGTAAATGTGATTATGTCACTAGCTGGGGATTGTGCCAGTGATAACAAAAACCATATTTTTTTCCAGCATTGATTAAATAATTTTAATAACTCATTTAAATACACGTAAAATAAAAATCTCAAAAAATACATTTGTTACTTGTGTTAAGAATAAAAGAGACTGATTGTCACGATTAACAGGATGTTCCACTTTGGGATTTGATGTGACTTGGTAGTCCTAATACCGCCACCATATGACACCAGATGACAGCTGAGGGCAAAGTCAAGCAGCACGGATCAGAAAAGGTCTGGCCCATGTCGTCCATCTGAATGTGCACAACCTCAGCATCAGCAGCAACAGCCTGCCAAAGCTACTTTGCAGCTTTGCAAAAATGCTTTGCAATGAAGAAAGAAAAAAATAAACTGGGAAGCAGAGTAAACCTTGAATGGTTTATACGTATAAGACAAACTGAAATGAAAGATGTCCACTTGGATCATCTGGGAGAGGGTTACTGAGAGCTATATCACACGGCACTGACATAGATATGACTTATAGCAGTGTGTGGTGGCTTGACAGTGGCTGTGAGAGGTGTTTCTGTAAGTAGAGTACTGGCAGTCATTCCTCTGAATTCTGACAGGGACGACGTGTGCAGAATTACAATGAAAACAAGCTCACTGCAACATGTAGAAAGGTTTCATCCTGTTAGACCCTTGTGGTCCATTCATCAGTGTACTTAACTCAAAGTATGATGCATATGAGCAAACATGATTGCAAAAACACTGTTCTTTGATGTTTCAATATTTTCATGAATTTCTTTTTATAGCTTCTTAGCCTACATAATACACTCCCAAACACATTAGAACTTGTTTATTCATTTATCAGTTATTTTATTACTGTCAGAAATATTTTTACTTTGTTTGGTTGATTACATTTATCACTAAGCATTTATTCCTCATTCTTTATGCAAAAAAATGGAATATTTGTATTGAAATATTAAAAGTAGGGATAGACCGATATATATCGGTCGGCAAATATAAGAAGCAAATATTTACAATTTTTCTATATATCGGCTGAAATGCCTGTCTAGTGAAACTGCTTTTAAATCGGGCACATCCATGGGCATCCCGGTGCTGCTATTGATATTTTTAAATTCATATTCATGTTTCTGAAAAACATCTGCCTAATAAATGATCTAAAACTTTATTGTCAATGGACATTTTCTTTCATTGACCTGCTTTTTGTATTTATTACAAAGTTTGTTTGATTAACTTTGGTTCAATTTTTATTTTAATACAGTGCACAAAATTAAAATTCAGGGAAAATGAGAGAGTGCATTCGAGTCCGTGGGACTATTTAAGTAAAAAATACTCAGCTTGAGGAAAATTAACTCCACAGATTTAAGAGTTAAAGAAAACTGGATGGGGTTTGTGTCATCTGACACCTGTACACACAGCACAAACAACATTCTTGACAATTACATTCACGCACTGTGGTCCTGTCCACCTGTCCAGGAATTTTGGGGTAGAGTACGTGAAGACCTGTCAAAATGTCTGAAATGTCATATCCCAACTTCCCCCTCTCTTTGTTTACTGGGAAACCTGGACGATGTCCTGATTGAAACATCTTCGGTTCACGTGGTTCTGACTGCCATATGCATCGCTAAGAAAACTATCCTCATGAATTGGAAAAATCCAATCCAATCCAATTTTATTTATAAAGCGCATTCACAAGGCATTACAACCAAACAAGGCGCTGTACACTAAAAATGTTAGTTAATTAAACCGGCGTTATACAAACATGTCGAACACAGATAAAAGATAAAAAGGAAATACAACAAAATTCCCAAAAATAACAGCTAAAAATCAATAAGCCACAGGGTGAATAAAAATTTGAAAAAACATTTTAAAAAAGAAACTCAATAGTACGGAAGTCGATAATTGTGGAGTCCATTTTTAAACAGTGCAGATGTAAGTGAGGTTCATAATTATGTGGTATAAGCTAGGTTGAAGTAGTGAGTTTTCAGGTGTGATTTAAAAATGCTAGCTGTTGGTGCTTGCCTCACTAGCAGTGGTAATGTGTTCCACAGCTTGGGTGCACAGACAGAGAAAGCCCTTTCTCCACGGCTTTTTAAACGTGCATTCGGAACAGCTAGGAGGAGCTTATCTTCAGACCTGAGAGCATGCGGCGGGTTGTAGTAATGGACAAGTTCACACCGATATGGAGGAGCTTGATGGTTCAAGGATTTGTAAGTGAGAAGCATAATTTTGGAGTTTATCCTGAACTGCACGGGCAACCAGTGGAGAGATTTCAGAATTGGAGAAATGTGTTGTCTTCTGTCAGCTCCAGTCAGCAACCTAGCTGCAGAATTCTGGACCAGCTGAAGTCTAGAAAGAGCTGCTTTACTGATGCCATATAAGCAGGAGTTGGAGTAATCCAGCCTTGAAGTGATAAAAGTGTGGACCACCGATTTCAGAAGACTCAGAAGGTGCTTTAGTTTCGAGATGTGTCTTAGTTGGTAAAAACATGAATTAACTGTGTTATTGACCTCGGCATCCATCTTCAGAGCCTGGTCCATTTTTACTCCAAGGTTGGAGATTACAGAGGATACATTAGGTGAGAGATAGTTGAGGTCAGAATGATGAGTCGCCGTGGTACTGTAAGGACTTAAGACGATTAAGTCAGTTTTGGAGTCATTGAGATGGAGGAAGTTATCAGCTAGCCATTGATTGACCTCAAGGATACAATCAGACAGAACTTGCGTTGATTGAGTTGGCTTAAATGAAAAGAAGATTTGACAGTCGTCAGCGTAAAGATGTATGAGACAGCGTGCTTTCTGAAAATGGCTCCTAAGGGCAGTATATAGAGGTTGAACAGTAACGGGCCGAGAATTGAACCTTGTGGGACACCCCAACGTAGAGGCTGTGACTCGGATGAACAGCCATCCAACATGACCCTAGCAGACCTGTTACAAAAGTATGACCTAAACCAATCCAGGGCTGTGCCTGAAATGCCAGCCCAAGTGTGAAGTCTTGTGATCAAAATGTCATGATCGATCGTGTTGAATGCTGCAGATAGATCCAAAAGTACCAGAACCACATGGAAACCTGAATCTAAAGCCAGAAAAATGTCATTAAACACCCGAACGTGAGCAGTTTCAGTGCTGTGCTGTTGTCTAAAACCAGACTGACAGGTGTCCATTACCTGATATTCATTTAGATGTTTCATCAACTGTGCATAGACTATTTTCTCAAGGACCTTAGATAAAAACGGTAATTTGAAAATTGGTCGTAGATTAGAGTAATCGGTGGGATCAAGGCCAGGTTTTTTCAAGATTGGTTGTAGAACCGCGTGTTTAAAGGCACGAGGAACTTCAGCCAATGTCAAGCTACTATTTATAATGCCAAGCACGTTATTGCTAATTAAAGGAAAATGGAGAAACTCTCTGTATTAACCAGTATAGAAATCTTTTGTTAGATCATATTGCACTTGATCTAGCCTCTGCTTCCACTTCAAGTCAATTTCTCTGGGCTCCTTTGATCGGTTCCATCACATAGCGATGATGGGGGGATCATTGATATTGTCCTGCGAGATGATATGGGTGATGGGGTGGAGGGTCTGAGTTTGGAGTATCCGGACGTTCCCTGGAGATGGGTTCAATGGGGGTGTCTAGGACTGGGGGGCTGCTGCCCTCCTCTGGAGGTGCTTGGGTTGCCCCGGCGGGTGGACTACTGGTGGCTATGAGTGGGGCCCCTTGGGAGTCTTGGCGGTGGCCGTGGGTCGCTGTCTGGCAGCTGCATTGCCCCTGAGTGGGTCTGGGTGGGGGCCTGGGGGCTTGGGGTGTGGGGGTGGCCAGCCCCGGGTGGGGATCTGGGCAGGGCCTTCGGGGTCAGGTCCTGACATGTATGCTGCTGGGAAGAAGACGGGAACATGCGGCAGCGCCTGGCCCGGGCTTAGGGGCCTCCGGTAGACGTTGGCTCCTCTGCTGTCCCATCACAGGGGAGGGGGGTCCAGGAGGGAGAACCCAACCTCACCTGGATGTCCTATGTCTTATATATTCTGGAAGTTGAGCAAATGCAGGGATGGGCACAGGTATTCTGCTGGGGTGGGGCTGGGTTGGTGCCCTCGGACTCCGTGAGGCTCTGTGATGCTGCTGCTTTGGGCCCTGGCTAGATGAACTGGGTATCTCTATGCTCTGGGCAGCATTTTGGCAACAGAGGTGCCTATTGGGGCCAGTGGGGGAGCTGGCTCACAGGAGGGCTTAGTCCAACTAGCCATTCCTCCCCATCCCCACAAATTTTTCTCCTCCTGTTCCCTCACATCATCACACAAACATGCACATAGGACCTTGGGGGGGGGGGGGGGGGGTGAACAAGTCAGGGGGTGGGGGTATGGACCCCATTTCCACATTCTTGTTGCAACCTGTCCCCAATTTTATTTGCACTTTAAACACTTGCACCAACGACATTCCACGCAAACACACACTTAAGCTGGGCGGACACTGTGCGACTTTTTCACTCGTAGCACTCAGCTTCAGCTCAAACTGTACGACTTCCTCGCAGAGCAGATCTCACGAGTCATGTGCTCACACTGTACGACCCAGTTCTTGGATGTGATCTGACTGCTCACACTGTACGTCTGGTAGAAACACGTCGGACCTAAAAAATATGCTAAAAATAGCAGTTTTTACACGTCAGACTTTTTTTGTGTTGTTTTGCCTGTTGTCCTTCGGGAGTGCTGCAGGAGGACACACAGGGATTTATGGGGGTTGGATGAGGAAAACGAAATAAAGAAAGTAAATCTGTGTTTTGTGATCAGTTTAATTTGACATGAACACGACAAACACGCTTTCTTGACAATCCTTGCCATTGTGTGTAAAAAAAAAGCATTTAGAAATAAAAACGAACAACGTGTGTTGTTAGGGAAATGGCGAGCGGTGTTGATGCATGATCGTGCATGCACCGTGAGGGGTTCTGGTACTTTTTGGGTCACAGCCGCTTCAACCCTCATGAGGAACAAGCAAAATATCAAACACTCCAGAAGTCCGTGCAAGCTCACGATTGCTGATCGGTAGCCGGTCACGTGGTGTTAATCACCTCTCGTAACACCCTGTATACTACACAACGCTCAGCGCAAAACTCGCCCCGATCTTGTGGATTCTTGCACAAGTGGAAAATCGGCTCAAAAAAGTGAAAAAGTCGCACAATGTATGCCCGGCTTTAGGGCCTTGGGAGTGAGCACATTCAACTGCATTTGGCAGGGGGATTTTTCAACCTCATCCCGAGTGCCGGTGCCCACTTCCAATTTTAAACTGCACTTAGACACTGAGGGCTGTGGGTGCAAGTGGGGTGGTGTGGTGGCATCAGCTGGCATAGGCCAGACGATGCCCGCACTGCCCGTTCACCACAGCCATGTAATACACCTCATCAACACGCACTATTGGAGCAGGCTGAGGGAGACTAGGGTTCTTAGCACACCTCTGTTATAGCTTGGCTTCCATGGGCTGGAGGCTAGGAGGGAGATCTGGCCGTCTGGTTGGGGTCTGGGGTGGTGGGTTGCTTTGCTCAGCGTTGGTCGGGGGAGCCTGCTCATGAGCACCCCAGCAGAAAGGGTCGAACTCTGGGAACCAGTAATGGTTGTACCCCTTGTGCAGCAGTACCGGAACCAGAGTGAATAGGGTGTGTATAGGGAGCATGAGTGGGTGTCCGACATGCATTTTTGTAAGTCTTTGGTTGTATGTGTATCTGTGAGCATGAGGGAGGGAGTGTGTGACTGTGTTTGTGTATGACTGTATTTGTCAGGTGGGGCCTTTGACTCTTCCCCTCTCCTGGGACTTCTTTTGATGCTATACATCTTTGTCTCCCCTCCCTCTGCCACACCTGGTGTGGAGTGTGGTGCCTTGGTCTGCCTGAGTGTTCGTGGCTCCCGGGTCAGGGGGTTTAAGATTTTTGGCATCTGCCTGATCAGTCCTGGTGGCTGCCAGGTGGGATCTGGGTCCCTGGGCTCTGCTGGGGCCCTGGTGGGGGTGCTCGCCGGGTTCCGGGCTCGGCCGGCTAGGGGATGGGAGGCTGCGGGCGGGCCTGTGGGCTTGCCGCAGATATCTCCCGGGACTCAGCTGGCTGCTGGTTGTGCCCCCCCCCCCCCCCCCCCCCCCCCCCCCGGGGCGATCCTCTGCGCCTCTCGAGGGGGGCAGGGGCTTTTCTGGTCACAGTCTCCCTGGGGTCCCTGTGCTCTGGGGCAGCTCCTGGATCTCTGGGACTTGGAGCTCCCTCCATCTCCTACACATCTTTGGGGAGCAGATCGGTGGCCCCTCACACTCTCTTGTTTATTTTGATATATATATATATATATATATATATATATATATATATATATATATACATATATACATATATATCAGGGAGATTTAAAAAGCTTCTTTTCAAAAGTCACTTGGCCAACAAGGGAAAAGATTAAAGAGGGGAAAAAACGGCTGCAAAATATCACTCTCCAATTGATCTGTATTTGCTTTACAACTTGAAACTTTCACAAGAACTGAAAAAAGGACACAATCCATCTTAAGAAAACTTCATATTCATCCTTGTCAACTCTCATTCATTCATCTTCACCTGAAGCTATAAAATATAAAACAATTAGACAAGCAGCTGATGGTTAACTGAGACAATAAAGACATTAAATATCAAGGAGAGGCTCATCAAACAGCATGAAGCTGTTTAAACCTGAACATAAAGCTGAAGCACAGCTGAGAGAACTCACCAGACAATTCCCTGAGCTCCTGAGCCGATGGGCTTTAAATTCTGGTAACGTTTTAAAACGGTGAAGGTGGAATCTCCCACTTCCACGCTGTAGAACTGGTTGTCCACTTTGCTTTTGCTCATGTTGTAATGTTTGGCAATATATGACACATCCACTTGTTTTCCAAAACCCTGCATGAGGCAAACAAAAGAAACACAACATGTTAGTTAGGCTGAAGGTGAATCTGGTTTTATCTAAAAAAAAAAAAAAAAAAAGAAGAAGAAAATCAGTTCCAAACTCTCAGAAACTGTAGAAATTAAAACATGTTTGAAGAAGAAAAAGACATAAAATAGGCATGGATTTGCACCATTATAAGAAATCATTTAACAAAATATGACATTGCTTTGTAGTGGAAATTCCACTATTGTTTGCCAGCTTCCATCTCTTTGGCAAAATAAAATTTTATAGGATACACCTTAAAGCATGCGCAAGTCCTTTTGCTGCTTGGTATTTGACAGTTTTCCTGAATATTTCACCAGTTTCAAATTCTTCCCAACATTTCAGCATTATTCATCAGTTGTGGGCTTTGACTCATACATTTTATGAGCCTTTATTTCTGCTGAGCTTCATTATTCTATTAACATATTCACTCATAGCTCATCTTTAGCTTTGAGACAGATGATAACACATTGCTTCAAGCACAGTTTGAGGTGATACGGATTCAAACCTGCAAACAGTCAATCTCAAAGACACTCGTGCCAGAACAGAGAAATCACCCTGATGCGTTACTGTTGGTAAGAGTTTTACCAAGCATTTCTTTCTGATTGTAGCTACAATAAGAGTTATCACTTTGCCGTGGTTTGAGCCTGCAAACACAAAGTAACACAGCTTTTCTGTTTGTTTCTGTAAATTAAATTCATAGATTTTATCCTCCTTTTGCCTCATAGGAGCAGAGGAGGTTGTATTGTCTGTGCTCGGTTTGTGCTCCACAGGCTCATACAGACTCAGATTTTCCAACTCTTAGACCAGCTGTTTGTGTGTTTTGCCAAACCCTCCAAGAGTAAAGCTTTCTCTCATAGGACTGTGGAGCATGGACGTCATTTTCTCTTTAGAAGTGGGGGGGACACAGGGAGTGTGTGCGTGTGGGGGGATCTTTACAATATGCTCTAATGGGAAACAGGCTTCAACACAAATGGCTGTTTTCCACTTGGTGCTAGAGCTCAACCAGTGTCAATTTACTATAGTGTAATATTGTTTTTGGATGGTAAAAAGTGCAGGGGTCAAAACTTGAATTTGGAAAAAGTGGGGGGGACATGTCCCCCCTGTCCCCCCCCCAAAATTACGTCCATGCTGTGGAGACTGTTTTCTTAATGAATCTCAGCTGCCCCAAGGGGTCAGAGCGCACTCTACTAATGGCGTGGCCACTTCAGGGGCGCTGTTTTAGGGCGTTTCAGTTGGTGACATTTGCTCGGCTGCTAGCCGGGGGGCTTGTAGGTGGAGTTCCTTCAGGGAACATTGGTTATATGCATAACCTAATGCTTCTGGGCTCAGCTGGTCCACCCCAGTCAGAGATTTGCAGCACCAGCAAACAAACATCCGCTAACTTTGGTTAGCTAAGTTAGCTCGTAACTGGGAAAGTAATGACTGACTGAGATCCTCAGAGACGTGCTCTTTACTAATTTTTGGATTTTCTGGATGTGACGACACTTGTGACACGCCCAGGTGAAGATGTGGACAATAGCAGGTTGAGCGGGTTGTCCAGTAATCGGAAAGTTAAAGGTTCGATCTCGGCTGCAGACAGAGAATTCTGCTGTTGTGTCTTTGGGCAAGACACTTAACCAAACTTACCTGCTGGTGGTGGTCAGAGGGACCGGTGGCGCCTGTGTTTGGCAGACTCACCTCTATCTGTGTGTCCCAGGGCAGCTGTGGCTACTTTGTAGCTCATCAGCATCAGTGTAAAGGGATGCACTGTAGTGTAAGGCGCTTTGGAGTCTTGTGACTCTTAAAAGGCACTACACAGTGCGGGTCATTTATCATTTCCCAATGATCGGAACTACCCATTGAGCCTCAACTCAGACCTTAAGGAGCTTATAGGTGACTTCACGGAGGGTTTGCCCAGTATTTTGTAAAGTCATTGGGTTGGACATCTTTAAGAATTATCTTATAGAACTTTGCTGAAGTGTAAGGAGTCTCTGTTTGTAGTTCCTGGTTTCATGCAGATGCAACAATATTATTATATTAATATAAGGCAATATGAGATGAATGGGAACGTTTTGAATTAATTGAAAGAAAGAAAGAAAGAAAGAAAGAAAGAAAGAAAGAAAGAAAGAAAGAAAGAAAGAAAGAAAGAAAGAAAGAAAGAAAGAAAGAAAGAAAGAAAGTGTGGGAATGGGAGAAAAGGATAGCTTTGTGTGTGTGTGTGTGTGTGTGTGTGTGTGTGTGTGTGTGTGTGTGTGTGTGTGTGTGTGTGTGTGTGTGTGTGTGTGTGTGCGTGCGTGTGCGTGTGCGTGTGTGTGTGTGTGTGTGTGTGTGTGTGTGTGTGTGTGTGTGTGTGCGTGTGCGTGTGCGTGTGTGTGTGTGTGTCATGTCTGCCTTTTGTTTACCTTATGGAGCAGACTTTCCCGCGCGTATTAAGCGCCGCCCACAGGCTCAGGGATTTCCGCATTCTTGAGAAGTCCCTCGAATTTATATGTGAACTCTACACCATCCAGCCCGACCAAACACAGACCGTGCCGACGTTAATGTGTAAGTGCTATAAGGGTGGTCATGCAAAAGCCAGTTTGAACAGATGAGACTTCAGCTGCTTTTTAAAGGAGACCACTGAGTCCACTGATCTCAGGCTCGTGGGGAGAGAGTTCCAGAGTCTGGGGGCCACAGCAGCAAATGATCTGTCACCTTTGGTCTTTAGCCTGGTGCTGCACAACCAGTAGGCTTTGATCACTGGACCTCAGGGACCTGCTGGGGGTGTAGGGACTAAGAAGATCACCAATGTAAGATGGTGCTTGTCCATGTAAGGCCCTATAGACCAGAACCAGGATCTTGAAATGAACCCTGATGTTGACTGGCAGCCAGTGAAGCTGGAGGAGAAGCGGGGTGATGTGGGTGTGTTTGGAGGACTTTGTCAGAAGCCGAGCACAGGCATTCTGAACCACCTGTAGACAGTTCAGGGAGGTTCTGCTCAGACACGTGAAAAGAGAGTTACAGTAGTCTAAGTGTGAGGAGATGAAGGTGTGGATAACTGTCTCAAGTTCAGAGCGGGACAGAATGGGACTCAGCTTAGCAATGTTCCTGAGATGGAAGAAGGAAGAGATGAACAAGAACGAATCCACATGAGAATCCAGGGTGAGAGCTGGGTCAAAGGTCATGCCAAGATTCCTGACGGAAGATTTGGTGTGAGAAGCAAGCTGACCAAGAGAGTCTCTGACTTTGGGAACCAGCTTGTCTGGGGCACAGATGAGGATCTCAGTCTTATCTTCATTCAGCTGAAGAAAGCTCCCAGCCATCCAGGTTTTGATAGAGTCTAAGCAGGTGTGTAACAGCTGCAGCTTAGACATCTCATGGGGCTTAAAGGAGATGTACAGTTGGGTGTCTTCTGCATAAACATGGTAGGAGATTCCTCTAAAGGAGCTCAGGGTGTGCTGCAGAGGAAGCAGATGAGGAGGAAGAGAGGCACAGAACATTGTAGGACACCATGGGTGAGGAAGATGGTGGAGGACCTAAACTTAGAGACAGCCACAGAGAGACAGCGCTCAGACAGATAAGAGGAGAACCACTCCAGAGCAGTTCCTGATGGGCCGACCCAGTCTCTCAGCCTCTCCAGTAGCAGGTGATGGTCAACAGTGTCAAAGGCTGCAGTCAGGTCCAGCAGGACCAGAACAGAACAGTCCCCTGCATCACTGTGGGTCAGAAGGTCATTAGAGACCCTAAGAAGAGCTGTTTCAGTAGAATGAGCTCTACAAAAACCTGACTGGAAACTAACTAAATTGTCATCATTTTTATTGTGGAGTGATTTATTTCAGATTATTTCCTCAGGATGAATTATTTCTTTGAAAACATTCCAATTATTTACAGAAACAGCCTCAAGAAAATATTGAACAAGTTTTAATTATTTTGCATGAAAATTTGAATGTGACATGGCAGCAACAAATGACATAACACAGAGAGCACTTTTTTCTAGTGAAATCTCTGGCTTCAGTAATCTCCACGTTCATCTGTTACAGCACCCACTTCAGTTGGATTAAAAACATTATTTTTACAAATGTGCAGACAGATTTCCAACTCTAATTACTTAAGAGAGCAGGCCTGCAAGCAGTGGCACAACAAAACAATTAAGTTAATTTTAGACTTGGTAATTACACCAAAGCACTGAAAAAATAAAAATAAGAAGACATTTACAGGGTTGACTAGTCATCTGCACCTAATTATTTCAATACGGAGCCTTTGTTCTACAGTCATTGGACTCAACAGTATTATTAAAAACCCAGAAACACAAGCATGTCTGATGCAACACAGCATGCAAATCTCCTGAGTAATCAGAGGTGGTGCTATGGTCGGTGGTGGTCCTCACATACGTGCTGTTTAGTGTCCTAATGAGTCTGGCATTTACACCATCAGAGTTCAGTGGGAGGCGGGTAATTAGGCCTCACTTTAGCAAATGTCTCATTTACAGATAAGCACTTGAAGTATTGAACTGTCATGGAAAACTGGGTCTGGATTGGAATTATTTATTTATTTATTTATTTTGCAGTGTTAGTTATTAATAAGGACTAAAAGCTCTTCGTTTTCTCTCCAAGAGTCCCAAATGATTTTTTTGTCTATTTCTAACCAGTTTGCATTATTTATTTTTCATTATTAATTAAAAAATGCAAATTTTTGTGAGAGCAAACTTTTTTCTGGAACACAACAGACAACATACAAAGCACACAAAGGGAAAATGGAAGGGAATGAATACTGTACCTTTTTTACCTGTAAGGGACACACACCTGACAAAAGGCTAGCTTTACATCCAGGACTGGTTGGCTGCAGTTATATAAGAAATGTCTGCTCATAAATACCTGCAGGACACAAACAGAAGAGAGGTCGAGTCAGAATTGGAGAACAACTGGAAAGGACAAAAATTTGAGCTGAAATGATTTATGGGAAATGGCCGGACTCAACATGAACTATCCCTGGATTAAATAAAATAATAAAAATGCATGGTAAATAGGTTCATCTTCATCAATATTATGATTAATATGCACATGAGTAGCTCAATTAATTTTCTCTATTCATCTGAGATTCTTGGAAATTTGTCCTTGCATTTCTCCTTTGCATAACTGAATTCCCCAGTAAATTCACAGCTGCATTCTCTCGTCTTCATCTCTATCAGTCTCAATAAAAATGAGAAAAACAGCAGGTCACCACCACCTACTCCTCTATAAATATAAACCAACCGATACAGCAGAAGCAGCACCTTGACACGTGTGTTCCAAGATGCTGGAGTCAGAGGAAAACCTGATGCCTTTAAAAAACTAAAACCTTATGCTACTTTTATTTTTGATTATCTACAGCGCACTAAGACTGATTAAACAAAAAATATATGTATGTGTACACATGTGTTTGTTTAAGTTTAAGCTATACGCTCTAAAAGAGGTGTGGACAAAATGAAGCCCGGGGGCCATTTGCGGCCCCCAGTTGCATTTCAAGAATGACAATTTTTGTTTCTCAGATGCGTTGCTGATAGTTTAACATTTTCTACCTTCTCTATATTCATATTTTACCTAATAAGGCTATTTTAAACCTGTTTTTTTTTTTGGCCTGCAAGGTTGATTTACTTGAAAATATCTGCCCTTGTTTTAAAAAGTAATATATATGCATATATGTCTGACACAAACTGGGTGCATAGATAGACTTATCACCAAAAGAACAAACAAAATACAATAAAACGTATTTTCATTCATTCAAATGAAAAAAAAATCAAAATTTGAAAACTCTCTCCCACATCTTACCAGTTAAACAACAATTGGATAAATATTCCAACATCAAACAAGAATTATTCTTCTACAAATGTCTGTTTGTATTCCAATCAAACTCTTCTAAACCATGAGCTGAGTCATGTTTCCATGCAGCTCTGAAACATTTTTAGCACTGTGTTCTAGTTAGTATTAGACTCATGAACATAACACATTTATGGAAAATTGAATGTAACACTGAAATGACTCACTGTAGGGTCAGTAAATTAACAAAAAGGGTTATGAAGTGATACTTTCTGCTGGAAGTCTCAGCTTGATGAAACCATCAGCCTCGTCTCCGAAAAAGCTGTTCTAAACCGATACCATCCATCCAGCCAACTGGAAGTTCTCCATGCTTTCGTTCTTTTTTAAACACAGAAACAGTTTTGTTTACCTGTTTGTAGCTACGGCACACCTAAGATGTTCAAACTGGAAGTTCTGCTGAAGATACCAGCTCTGCCTTTTAGAAAGAACATATGAAATATAAAGCTAGATAAAGTCACTATATACTTGGGTTCGAGCTTTCACACAAGTACAGGCCATTCATGGTGCAAGCGTTCATCCAGTCTGCTACAGGGCTTACACCCAACATCCATCTGATGTTGTAAACCATCCACTGTAAAATCCAATTTTTTTTAACATTACTTTATAAAAGCATGCAAACCAATTGCACTTTAAATAAGAAAACAAGCATAGAAAACTGGGTGTTTTAAGTTGTACACTTATCTATGAGTTAAGCAAATGAAACAACCAAGTAGTGTGTACTTGACAACTTTTTTAAAAGTACCCTCAACTTGGTAAAGACAACAAAACATATTATTTTAATCTACTACATTATTGCATATGAATTTTACTCTGTTTAGTCCATAACAGACATATCTAAATTGGACTATGTTTATGTTTATGTTTATTTATTTAGCAGACGCTTTTATCCAAAGCGACTTACAATTTATAACCTATAGGGCATGTTGTGATCTATCTTAGTTTTTCTAAGTCATATTTAAACAGCCATCTAACTTACTTGCTCAACCATGCAAACATGCAGATTACCCTTTAAAAAATTAGGTATGACGAGCCTCAAATATCTGCAGAAATGAAAAGCAGATTCCAGTCTTGTTAGTGCACCCCTGGGGAGTTGGGGCTACACTGTAGCTCATAACATATCTCTGTGTGTGTGTGTGTGTGTGTGTGTGTGTGTGTGTGTGTGTGTGTGTGTGTGTGTGTGTGTGTGTGTGTGTGTGTGTGTGTGTGTGTGTGAATTATTGGCTGTGTTGCTTTGGTGGGTTGTGTAACACTAAGAGTTGCAATATAAATACAGACCATTTACCATAAAATAATCTGAATTACAACTTAATAAATACACGTAATACAATTGAATGTTCAATTTTATCCATTTTTATAACTATTGTTCTTTTGTCTAGTTGGAGGACTGTTCTGATCTTAAAATCTTAAAATCTCAAAATCTTCTGATCTTTAATCAATTTCCCTCTGGGATTAATAAAGTATTTTTGAATTGAATTGAATTGATCTCTCATACAGATGTTGTGCTTTTTGAGTTATGCACTTTGTTCTGATTCTTTGTTTTTCAGACATTGTGTTCATTGACTTTGGATTTCCTCCACCATCCTTATCACCAAGCCTCTCACACCTGTTCCCCACCCATGATCAGTTCATCTGCACACACTCCATAGGCTATCCCCTTTCCCTATATACTGGGGAGAAAAAAGTTTCAAAAGATCTGTGCGTGTGTATCTAAATCTGTGTATGTGTGTCTATATTTGTGTGTGTGTGTAACTTTTGATTTGTAACGTGTGTTTACATTTTGGTGTGTAACTTCAGTTCTTACACGTACAAATCATTAAGTACGCACACACAAATCACCTGGTACACACGGACAAAACTACATTACACACAGATCAGTTTACAAGTACAAAAATCCTTTTGAGACTATTTTCCCACCAGACTTGATTTGTGCGTACATGGTGCGTTTGAATGCTCGGTGGAAGCTGGGAAATCCAAATTTCCTTTGGATTTAGTCTAAACTTGTGTTGATGGGACAAATATGTTTTTCTGTAGAAAAACATAGTATCTCAGGATCCTGTAGTTATAAAAGATAGACCTACGTTTAATTTTTAATTATCTAAAATTGTTTATTTAGACATGTGTTTGTGAGCCATGAAAACGTAGTGAAAGGTTATAAGAAATGACTAATAAATGGCAGGGTGATTCCCTGACTGGAAAAAGGCAGGGTTCAAAAGGAAAAAAGGCACAAGAAGATGGTACGGAGTCATAGGGTGCCTAAGTCACAATCATCTACTTTTGGCCCCCGGAAGAATGAAAGAATGAATGCAAGTCAATGGTGCTAAAACGCTCTTTTCTAATTCCACTTGTTATGTGCCATGGATTTCACATATGAGGTCCGTGAATTTTAAAGACACATTTTGATGCCTAGAACTCGCTTATTTTCGAACGGGGGGAAAAGCTATTTTAGGTTTAGTGTAAAAACAAGTCCAGGAGTACAAATGCGCACGAAAAGTGATGCCATCAAACCAGAAAGAGGGAAATGGCTGTAAGTTCAGCGAACTTCAAATCCTTCCTTCAGGAGAAAACAACCACCATAAATCTGCGACTGGCGTGGTCGAAACACCCATCATTAGTTTTCATTTAAATAGTTTTCATTATTGTGCACACACATAAACTGGCCCAAGAGCCACTTCCTTGTCTGGGGACAGTGTGTCAATCTTTCAGACCTATAAAACATCTTAAATGGTTTAAAATAATAGCTGTCTCATTATAACCTGACTGCAAAGCATGCTGGATTTACTTTTACCTACTTCAGAGGAAAGACCACCTTCTTCTTGTGCCTTCTCCCAGTTTGAAGCCTGCTTTTTCCAGTCAGAGAACCACTTTGCCATTATTAGTCATTTCTTTTAAACCTTTGACTATGTTTTCATGACTCACAAACACACGTCTAAATAAACTGTTTTAGAATAAGAAGAATAAGAATACCTTTAGATGATTAAAAATTCAATGTAGTTCTATCTTTTATAACTGCAGGATCCTGAGATACTATATTTTTCTACAGAAAATCATACTTGTCCAGTTAACACAAATTTAGACTAATTCCAAAGAAAATTCAAATTTCCCAGCTTCCAGCCAGCATTCAAACGCACCATGCACGCACAAATCAGTCAAGTGAGAAAATAGTCTCTAAAGGACTTTTGTACTTGTAAACTGATCCGTGTGTGATGTAGTTTTGTCCGTGTTTACCAGGTGATTTGTGTGTGCGTACTTAATGATTTGTATGTGTAGGAGCTGAAGTTACACACGAAAATGTAAACACAAGTTAGAAATCAAGAGTTACACACGCACAAATCTTTAGTTACACTCACACAAATCTAGTTACACACGCACAAATGTAGATACACATGCACAGATCTTTTGAAACTTTTTTCTCCCCATACTATACCCCCTGGTTTGTCATTCCCACTGTTAGATCCTCTTCTGAGTGTGACATGCACGCTTTGCATCCTTGTTCCACGTATGCTCCTGTGTGTCCCTTTGTGCAAACATTTGTTAATTGCTAGTTTTATTTCTTAAGTTCCTGCTTCACTCAGTTTTCCTTTTGCAGACATTTTAAGGGTATACTTTCAAACAAACCCATGTTTAAATGTGCAAATGAGAGAATGTGCTCTTTGAACTGAGGAGGACTACCTAAAACTAATACCATCACTGCTCAGGCTTTAATGTCTGGGCTAACTCCTAAGGGAGTGAGTCCGTTTTAAATGCAGAAATGTAGGACACGAATGTTGGAGACTTCAACTTTTTTTCCTGACCTTTTTACAAAGTAGCACACCCCTATGCCATATATGTCCACCAGTGGCTGTGGTGCCCATGCACAACGCAATTTGATCTAACTTTGTCATTTATTTCCTATTTAATGAGAAAAGGATAAAGGTAACAGCCGTAACAGATCATTGCTTAAGAGAAAACCATATAATGGACTGGGACAGCACACGGATCATAACCACTGAACAACAAAAATACAAAAGATGGATCAAGGAAGCAATAGAGATAAGGAGACGTGGATGTGGGACCATGAACAGGGACGACGGAGTTTACACGCTGGACCACGCATGGGACTGCATCGTCGGAGAGGGGAGAGCGGGCAGTAGAGGGCGACAACGTCCTCTGCTGCCCGCAGATAAACGGAGAAGGAAGTGACGCGCCACCATCAGCGTCAGCCTGAAGAAGCCGGCAGCTGTCGGCGAAACCGTAGCTACAAATAGGTAAACAAAACTGTTTCTGTGTTTAAAAAAGAACGAAAGCATGGATTTACAAAGACACAGCAAGAACACACCTAAGATGTTCAAAGGATAAAGACTAGGAGGCTGCAGTGTGAATAAAAAATTAAAACAATGCACAGGGTAGGGTGAGGTTATGAGGACACCCAATCAATAAATCATCCCTCCACTACAGTGATGACAACAGCAGCTGTATGTTTGACATCACCACAGCATCTACCAAAGTGGTTATTGTTAATGTGACATGAGTCAACAGTGAACAAGCATAAGCGATCATCAGTCGGTGTTACACAGACTGAAAGGTTCACCATCAGCCTGAACAACAATTAATTATTGTTGCTAAATAACTTTAATACTGAGATATTGAGAAGATTTTTGCCTTCATTAAAATTATTTAAAGTCCATATGGATGTGAGCCAAGATATGAGGTGCAAACAAATAACAATTATCCTTTCTGTTTTTATTTTTCTAATAAATAAAATCACATTTCTCAACATAATGAGAAGAAAGTGAATGACCATCAGGTCAATACCAGTAATTCAAAATGATGTCTGTAACTGTCCAGTGGAACCAATGATGGGGAAGCCATCGACATGACAAGCCCAGTGAATCTAGCTGCCATTACATTTTCTGTCCACGAGACACACGACAAATGAAACAGCAGATTCTGAGCTTGTTCATTCTGCTGATGGTGGTCATGGCTGAAATGTTGCTCTGGCTGTAGCTAAGAGCTCAGAATACTCATATATTGTTTTAACTACAAATAAGTCACAGGATGATTAAGAAAGAGTGAATCCCCAAAAATTTCTCAAAATTGCTAATTTAATGTCTGTGTATTCTTCAAAAGTGATGGTGTGTTGGAGCAGGAGATGCACCGACAGATTGGTGCCAATCTTCAGTAATGACTGGTGTTGTTTTGCTCTGAGCTGAGCCAAAAGGCAAAGCTCCTCATTTACTAACTCATTTCCATTCCAACCTGCACCTAAGGTCACAAGATTCTGATCTTCACTAAAAGAACAAGATCTCAAATGCAACCAGTTGACATGAGCTTCCTCAGCAGGGCAGCATGCTAAGGCCTGGAAATAAGATGAGGAGCTCCATCATTTAGAAGTGAGACTGGAGTAGAGATGCTGCTCCTCCTCACTGGCAGAAGCCACTTGAGGTGGTTTGGACACCTGTAAAGATGCCTCCTGGTCTCCTCCCTCAGGAGGTTTTCCAGGCTCATCCCAACTGGGAGAAGAACCTGGTAAGGATCCAAAACTCAATGTTATGTATCCTCTTTGATGCGGCGATGCCCTGGGATCACCCAAGAAGAGCTGGAGAAGAGGATGCTTGGATTCTCTTGTGGATCTGTTATCTCCATGAGTAAAAGGGGATGTATTTAAATTCATACCCAGCTGTACATGACAAATGTTTTGTTTTTATCCTAAAGCCATATAAATAAGAGATTTTCCCCTATTTTTTAAAACACACATCTACTATGGACTTGTCCCAGCCTAAATATTCCAGAGTAACAATCATGCTGATTTAAAATGTGAGCTGACTTTTTGCGTGTCTCCACGTGTCACATAAATAAGAAACTTTTCTTGCAGCCACATTTGCCCCAAAACTTTCTGACATTTAGACCGTTGAAGTTGTTCTAGAAGAAGATTTTTTTTAAACATGTCAATAAATAAAGCTATTTATCAATTTCATTTGTCTTACAAATGCATGAAGAGTTTGATGATTTATCTCAGCTTTCGTAAAAGATAAAACGCACACAGTGTTTAACACTAACGTGCCAATTTTGAACCTTTGTTTGTGTCCTTGCCCTATTATACAAACTGTAATAACAAGCCGAAGATGAAGAGTTACTGGAAATGTTGAGTTGAGGGAGTGAGTTGGCAAAAAGACAAACCATTAGCAGGAAAGTGGCAAGTGCGCATGACACTGCATTAAAAATGCAGTTTAAAATAGAGTTAATTTCATGATGATTATGAACGTATTCTGAGTATTAAATGTTTTAAAAAGCCTAATTAAAGGCATTGATTCATCTGGTAGTTTTAATTTAATCAACATTTTAAAAAATGTATTTTTTTACTTAAAATTTCTGTCTTTTCTCCTGTTTATACTTGCTTTTGAGAATTGCTTTGCGTTGCATCAGAGTTTAAAAGCCACGGCACCTCAGGATGAAGGTGGTTCTGCGTAGCTGGGACTGTGTAAAGGAGCCGGATAGAGGAAGTCAGGAGGAAGCTGCCATGACATTTTTCTGAATTTGACAGTTGATGTCTGAAAGTGGACATCCAATTTTCCAGACCCAGTAAACAAATCAAAGCCTGTGTCAAAGTAATTTCATATAGGAAGAGTGAAGCAGAGGGAGCATCACAACCCACTCTGCATGCCACTGTTGTGTCAGGTACGTATAAGAAGTACATCTGGGAGAGACAAGTTCTGGACACGATCACACAAAAAGGACATAGGAATGCTGCTGCATACAATCCAAAGTATTTCAGAATATAGGTACTAAACCGTCAGCTCAGATCCAAACACAATTATGTTGTTCAAAAACAAAAAGAAAATTTCTGTACAGCAAACGTGGGCAAAGAACTGAAGCTGAAAAAAGCGTTTTAAATTAGACAATATTAGAAGCAACTATGTATTCTAAATACCATTCTAATATAAATGACTTTTACTTTTTTAATGAACGCAAACAACAAAATAATACTTTTAGATTTCACTATGATTTATACTGACGATTTTCAACGGTTTGTTTAGGACTCAAACAGGAAAAACAGGGAGTTCTATTGCAAAGAATGAATATTACCAAAAGCAGTTTAGTTTGTCTTAAGTTTTCTAAACTGTTTACCTTTTTCTGTATCGTATCTGTAAATGACAATAAGGTTTTGAAGTTGGTCCTTTTGGCTTAAAGCTTTAATGGCAAATCTGCAAAACAAGCTAACTTTTAAACATAAACATGGATTTCTCACCCCTTGCATTGGCTGTTTTCAGGCCACGTCCGCCTGATACCAGAACACAGACTGCCAGAGAAACAAGGGACCACAGAACACCAGTCAACATTTTCTATGTCCAAATATCTTATATTGTCCACAACTTCAAATTGTTTTTCTTTTTGTGACTGAAGTGGTAGCAGCTGGTTGTTTCTCCTTCTCTGACAAATGAATGATGAACCTCAAGTAATGAGTGGAGGACCCAGGTAAATGAGGAAGTGCGGTGGTTCAGTCAGGCACACAACCAGATGGTCCAATAGTTGGTTCAAAAGCATAGATATGGCAAGGACAGAGGTGGCATAATAGTCCCCACCAATAATTTGACCACCTCCGCATAAAAACATAAGCCCATCAATGTCTTATTCCTCTAGAGGAGCAGAAAGGTTTAAATGACATTCTCTCCTGGAGTCCTACCTCCAAACGCAAATGGTCGGTATGATTGGCTGCTCATGCTGTCATTGCAAGACTCTTGTGTTTGCAATGTGATGTGAGTGACACAAAGGGCCTAAAGCGAGTGAGGATGGAGAAAATAAAGAAGGTTGAGAACATAGGGAGCTATTTTCCAAAGAAGTTTTTAAGTCACCTAAAGTTAGGTTTGCTAAAGAAATGAGTCCATCATAACTCCGGTCTGAAACTAGCTCAAATGAGCCTTGTAATTACTTGTAATTGTTCACTGACGTATTTAAAGAGATGTTTTTTCTGTTATAGTTGGTTTAATTGTTGCTGATGTAGGTCACCTTTTTCATTTTCACAAAGGCTGAAGTTAACTGTAGTCTAAATTACATTAGTCAATCATTAGTTGAACATTTGTTTAACATTACTATTTGTTATGTATACGTAGTAAACTTTATTGTTTTTTTTTTTTTTTACAAATCAAAGAAATAAAAAAAAAACACTAATGGGGGGAGGGGGTAGATTTAAAAGTCCCCACAGATGTAAAAGTAAATCTACACCAATGAGTTGGTTTTGGACCAAGCCGTGTTATTGGCTTATGTTTTTAGACAAATGCGACTTCATTTTTTTAATGTTTTTTTTTCTCTACAGAACATTTATAGCCATACTTGAACGTTGTTTTAAGCTAACTTGTTTTGCAGATTTGCTATTGTAGTTTTCAGTTTTAATTTGTGCCTCTTAACTTTTGGATCACAGATTAGTTATAAGAATAACATACTAATTAATCTAGAGGTTGAAGTCTAATCAAAAACATGAATAAGTTTAAAAGAAATTCCATGAGTTGTGCCAGTATATGGATGTTTAGTTAGATCTTATTGCAGCACTGGGCACATTTCTTATCGATGTCCACATTTATTAAAATTGACTATCCTTATATCAAGCATCAAAGATCCCATCAAATGACTTTTCTGACATTTGAAAACATTCATATGTCACAGATAATCAAAGGTATTGAACCCCAATCAAATCCCAGCTGATGCTTCATGTAAGGACACCAAACTCTAAGGATTTGCTGTTATTTTCTTAAGAATGTGGAGGATTTCACAAAAACATGTTCATCCAGTCTGTCACGACAGCCATGTGTTTGACATGGTCAGCATCCGATCAAGTTGCCATAGTGACTGTGATGATGAACTGCTTTCTCCTTCATATCTGCTTACACAGACATTTTATTTTGGGGGAATTTTATTTATTTATTCGCTTTAAACCTCATTTTAAGCTTCTTGTTTTGGTTTTGGCTTGTCAGTGGAAGTTAACTGATAACACTAAACCCCTGGATTTAATTCTAACTCAGTCATAATTATGAGCTTTATGGGCAGCTGTCATGTTAGGAATAAAATAGCTCTTTGATTCATTTCAAATGTGCACATGATTTTGTGTTTCTGCAAGCTTTCTGCAAAAGTACTCTGGTTGTGATGAGCTACATATAAATAACTGTTTTGCGTGTGCTTCTGTTATTCATCATTGTTTCTCCTTTCACACATAATCTGTCCGTGTTTCACGTCTGAGCTGAACAATGTGATGGAGTGCTTTAGGAATGATGATGAAACCCAAAGTGCTACTCTAAAGGTCCACAGTCACCACTGTTATTATTCGTTCTAATATCCCTCTTGGCTTCCTCTCTTCTCCTCATTTTTACTCCCTCTGTCTAAAGTCTGAGAGCTGCACTCGTTTGTGAACATCACACAATGCTCACCCGAGCATTGTCCATAACCATCCGTGTCTTCCTTCCATCCTCGCTCATCAAGAGAGCCTCCCCTTTCCTGCCTGTCTTTTGTCCCTCCCTCACTCCCAACGTTCCTGCTGCCAGGCTCCCAGCCTCGCTGCAGCCGCCTCCCCTCCCCCTCCCTTGGTGCTCCATTGTGAGTGTTTGGTTCAGCAGCCTCAGCCTCGCTCCTGCAGTATGCAGCCCTGCCTCGCCGTTACTGTGCAGCCTGAGCCAAACGCGGCGCAGCCTCCCATTTGGACTCAGGGGAGAGGAAGGGAAGAACCTAGCTGCAGGCCCAGCCAGCAAAACAAACCAGCAGCTCAGGAGCTAAGCTAATGGCTGTTAGAGCCTGGATTTGCTGTCTCTTTTACTTGATTCACTTTTAATAAACAGAGGTCAAGTCTCCTGTAAGCTCGCTTACGCTGCACTTTCCTGAAAAGATTCTCTGTAACAGCACGCACGGCTCAGAGTTGCTTTTGTATACCTGAACCGATGACTAAAGTCAGAAGAGCTGAGAATATGTAGAAACTATTTGGCTCTTTGCAAAACAACCTCATATTGTGACTTTTTGACACCTTCACAGTTAATGAAGCCATTTTTACAAAGACTGTTTTCTAAAACTGAACTGTGAAGACAAGTCCTGCCCTAAACTCTCATGTGCACCATTATATTCACTTGGGTCCCTGATTGGTTTCAATACAGTTGTGCACCTGTCGACAGGAAGCTAACTTAGCCCTTCTGAATGATTGTAGGAGAACATTCAGTGATGTGAGCTAGGGTTTCTAGCTTTATAAAACCTTTCTGAAATCCTTTAATGACCCCTGAGCTGCAACAGCCTTTGACCCTTGGAGGCTCTTAATTCTCTTCCCCAGATGTGCTGCTGTGGGATTGGGACTAAATCTGATCCAGCTTCCAGCGGTGCCCCTGACTGTCTATATAAGCCATAAAATAGAATAAAATCAGCAAATTTGGCTAATCAAATATAACTATCTAACTATGCATCTCACTGGTAACTCCATTTTTCCCACACTTTGATTTGCTGGAGTTTCATACTGCCTGATTTTTGTTATCCACTCTTGTTTGTTTTAAGCTGTGTTGTGTTTTAGTTATTTATTTCTTTTATATGCTTGTAGTGTTTCATATTTCCTGGTTTGTTTGTTTTTATCTGTAGACCACTTTGGTCGACAGAGTAAGTACAATATATATATTAAAGGCGGATTGGATTAGATTAGATTTCAAGCAGAAATCCTTTTGTACTGAAACTCTAATTTCCCTCTGGGATTAATAAAGTATCTTTGAATTGAATTGAATTTGTAATCTGAACAAAAATTGTTTGAAGGTATTTTGAGTGTTTTGAAATTGATGGACCAGTGAGTCATTTATAATGACACATACGTTTAAAATCGTTATGCATTTAAGAACATTTTGATTAACCTTAGGCTTAATTTAACCTTAATTCTTTGTATTTTCCTTATTTAAGTTATTTCTTAATCAGTCAATTTCTAAAATCAATGCCTCAAATTTTTTTTATCAAACAACTTGATAATTTGACTAATCAGAATTAAGCTAGAAATAATAATCAGACAGGGTCAGAGACTAATGAGAGACAATGACCGTGTTTCTCATTAATCCACTCTTTATGTAATGACTTTGACCGTGATTATTACAATTAAGGAAGCAATAGCAGAAAGCTCTAAAAATGACTGATGGGGATGTTTATTAAGTAACCAATTTTACTGGATCTTTTTTAAAACTCGAATGACTTGCTTACATTGTTTAAAACTGCTTTATTTGATGTAAAATTAGGATCTGCTGCAATTAAACAAGATGATAAATGATGTTTTCTACTGATGTCCTCTCCAGGACATGCAGAACTAAGTCATCTTACATTAAGATAATACTTTACACTCCCACTATTATTTGAATCTAAAATTCTGCCCGATCTCGTTACACAACAAAGGATAAACACACTGATCTGCATAGGAAAAAATGGAACTGAAATACAAGTATTGTGCAACACAACCTGAGTTTAGTGGTTGTTTTCATTAATGATTCTCCATTGCGTACAGCAACCCCGTGAGAAATCAATGCCATTAATAATCAGTTTGTGAAACACTGCAGTAGCAACTAACAAGCTGTTTCATAAATAAGTCTGATATTAGTCAGGGGAAAAATAGGATTGGTTTTATTATTTCACAGGTAAATAATCCCCAAAACATCAGACTTGCTTATCCTATAAGACAAATATGTCATTCTCACCGGCCCCTGCAGAAACACCCCATATAAAAGCTTTGTTTAATTGTGAGACTCTGTTTCCTGCAGAGCTTTCACAAACATGGAAGCCTGCTCCTGAATAATTCAGCACCCAAGGTCACAGCTCTAAAAACCAGCTCGTTGCTGTCTTTAACGTGGAGAGTTTGTTGTGACACCTTTAAACCTTTAATGACTTCACGATACAGTCCTGGAAATTGGTCCAGAGTGAGCTTTGCACCAAACTCTTTCAAACGAATTTCAACAACCAAAGCAGAACATGCAGCTCAGGTAGTGAGGCCAAATAAAAAACACCACATTTTGATGCATACCTGTGCTAAGCAAACAGTACAATTAATCAGATGGGTTTACAGCCTTTTACCAGTGTTAGTTTAGCAGCGAGCTCACAGCATGAATCATAATAGTGCTCCACTCTGTTTTCTGCACAGTCTCAGCAACAAGTTCAGTTTGTCTAACAAAACCAATAGAAATCACTTAAACTGTTCATTTATATGCACCACAAACCCAAACAGCTTCAGCATAAGCACCTCATAAATCAATACATTTCCTTTAATTCAGACTTTTTGCAAGAAAGCAAGAAGTGTTCAGCTGATTTCAAGATGGATCTATATCCCGGTAAAGTAGTGATGCTCTGCATAATGTACAAGGTGCGCAGCTGACTTCTGAGGGGGAGGAGAGCGGAACCAACCCTGCATGAAGGCCTGCACTACAGCATGTAGCCTGTATGTTTTGAAGAGCATCGTTCATCCATCAACCATTCAGACATGCTTTAACATTTCTGACGATCTCCCCACACAGTCCCAACAATATGCAGACACAGTTGTAATTCAAATGAAATGTTTCATCCTGGATTTCCTTAAATAAATTCACACATTTCTTTGTGTTCCTTTGGGAATTAGCTCAGGAATGTTTAAAGCTGGGTGATGAAGAGCAGACAGACAACAGTGAGTAACGCCATAGCTGCGAGTTGTTATAAAACAACAGCTGAGGATGAGGAGGAGGATGATGAGGAGGAGGAGGAGGAGGAGAAGGAGGGGATTCTTTATTTAAGTCGCTGTCTATTTCCCCACCGAGGCACCACCAGTGGACTTCATTAACCTCCCCTTTCCGATCAATACCCATCCCTCCACCTCGCTGTGGTGACCGGGGGTCCGAGCATCGCGTCCGGTTAGAAACGAGCGGCCTTACCATTCCGTGCCAGCTGATGACGCTCCCAGTCCGGTGCCAGTCCTTTTCAAAACATCCCGAAGAGAAACGTTGCTGAGACCATGGCTGGAGGCGTAACGAGGACGTTCGCGCAGATAACGAACGTTTAGCAATATGAAGAAGGAAATAAAAAGAAGCGATGAAAAAATGGGGGAAATTAACATCTGAAGTGGACGGAACCGAGGTTTGCTGATGCTGAATCACTCTCTCCCCCCACCTCCAGCTCACCAACTTGCAACCATTGTGCTGCAAGATGCTGGCTGTACCAATGTGGACCTACCAGAGCTCAGAGAGAGAGGGAAGAGGAAAAAGAGGTTATAGGGAAATATGTTGCCATAGCAACCGCTCAAGAGCACGTCTGACGTCAGATCCCGAGCAGAGAGAGAGAGAGAGAGAGAGAGAGAGAGAGAGAGAGAGAGAGAGAGAGAGAGAGAGAGAGAGAGAGAGAGAGAGAGAGATCACATAGAGGCTGTTTCTCGGGATGGGAGGGTGTTGGGTGGTAACATCCCACTCTGATGTCCCGTCCTTTAGCTGCCGTCTCACCAATGAGAAACATGGAACTGTATGTCCTTGTTATTGGTCAGGTGTGTCTCACGACTCTTATCGGCCCAACCGTTCATCAATATTCAGCAGTGTTCAGCAAAATAAATAAATAAAAACATGTCACAAAGAAGGGGCGGTTTGGTTTGGTTTGGTCTACAAGTAGATTCACTAACTTGTGTTAGACAGAAGGATCAAACAAACCAAGTCACCAACTGCACGCTAAATAAAATCCAAGTAAAGAAACACAAGATGTTTGAGACGATCAACTGTGAGTCCTGGTAGTGATAAAAACAAAAAACAAACAGAAAAACAAACAAGGCGAAGGACCAATAAGAGAATAGAGTTTTTATTGAAGTGAGTCTTGAAACTTTTCCGAGTATTATATTTTCTCCACAAGCGTTGTGTTAGTAGGATTTTTGTGGAATATGAAATGATAATATAAACATTGCTTATGTGTTATAATCTGTATTTCTTGTTTTGGTGAACCGAGTAGACAGATGGCATTACATTACAAAGAATCACTTGATTTGTTGATTTGTAGCAACAGGCACTCATATATGTTCAATAACATCTTTTTTTTTTTTTTTTGCGAGACCCGAAGAACCCAAGATCACAACTATTCTCATCTCCAGACATTGCTAATAAAACAAGTTCTCCTAAATGTTGTTTCTTTATGAATAACAATGTACATTACGGGCCACGTGTGAATTAAGACAAATTAACCATCTGCATCACGTTTCAAATTAAAAAGAAAACGCCGTGTAATGATGACTAATGGCCACTAGATGGCGAAAGACTCACTATAAACTCTGGCATTTTAGAAGCGATCCATAGGAAGGAAGTAGTCAGCTATGAATTGCTTCCTGGCTGTGGATGACTCACTTTGATGCTGTGGGAAACCACAGGTGTTAGCTAATCTTGATTTTAATTGAGTTTCAAAGAAAAGTAAGTTCTTTCACATAACTATAGTCTCCGACAGGACATGACTGGCTAAACTAATATGTTTTGTACACCCTGTCCTTGTTCTGACAAAAGGTGATAACTTTAATATTTAGTTTTAGTTCAGAAACACATTGACATACATACAAAGTACTTATGAAACGTAACATACATTATTTCTAGCAGGTATGGTATGACAATTTACATAGATGTTGCTCATCTGCTGTTTTATTTCTCGATTAGAGGGCTTTTCAGTGATCAACATTGAAAATAAAAAAGAAACACATCAGGAATAAATAAAACATGAATGGTTCTGTTGAATGGGTTTTAGTTGTTGCTATTTTGTCCTTTGTTTTTTTGGGTGAAATTAAAGGTTACACAAACTTTAACAAATCATGAGCCTTCATGATTTGGGCACCTTGCACCTTTCGCTCGCCGGATGTATATTGCCATGGAAACGGCTGAATGACAGTCCCCCAGCAGACAGCCAATCAGCGGCCTCCGTGAGGAATCTGGTTACTCCCAGCTCCCAGTCAGAGTCAGCCCACGCGAGCTGGCAGAGGGAGGGGTTATTCCGCTCTTCCACAGAAATGGTGACTGGGTTTTACGGGAGGAGAACCCCTAAACTGTTCCAGGGTGGTTTAATGCGACGTCTTAGCATAAGGAGTTTGTTTTTGATTTTTATTTCTTATTTTAATTGCCGCTTGTAGAGTGTAGAGTACTCCTGAAGTGGAATGCCCAGTGGAACTGTTAACCTGTTGCCTGCCTGCCTCGCTAAACTACTATCCAAGATGTTGCTTTGTGGATGGGATGGCGTCTGGTGCTGTTTGTGTGCGCACTTCTAGTCTCGACGAAACATTTCCCCTTAGTTAAGTTACTAGCTCTTTATCCAGGTAAGTTTCCGTTTAACTTTTGTTAAAGTTTATATGTTTTTAAAAGTCTTGTGTTGCTTGCTAACTAGCTTAAATGGAAACCCTGAAGAATTTAATCTAAGAGGGACCACCAGCCTAGTTAAAACGTTGATAACTCAATGCTGTTGGCTAATATCTAACTAGCATCACTACCAGTACTTTGTTTACATCTTAAGGATACACAGGTGTCCACTTCATCTTGGTTTAACCACACAACTATTATCAGCATTTTTAGGGGGTAGGGGACTCGGGAGGAGAAACTTCTTTTTAAAAAAGTCGGAAACTGCGAGGCAATTCAAGACTTCCCAGTCATCTTGTGCATACCTTCGATGGATTGGTCTGCAATTTATGTTAGTTCTCTTGTTTTAAAGCCTTTGGTGTCGTTGAACCACCAGACTGTAGGTTTTGTGGGATGGGAAGAGAGCTCCTACCCCCTCCCCCTTCCTTACCATTTAAATAATCCAAAGTTGACTCTGAGGTCACTGTTTTGCTCCACTAAAGATTGTAATAATTGTGTGAAAATTCTTATTTTCACACATGTAGGCGATGGAAGCGTCATTATCGTCATAGAAATGGATATGGGTAAAATTTTCAGTGTTGGTGTGTTGGAAGAGGAATGGGGTAAACCCTTTGCTCTGCATGTCACGTTACTCATAGCAACCCTGTGATTAACAGAAATGGAGTGGATTAGGTCCAGACCAAAATGAGAAATGAGGGCTTTTGGTGTAGAGCTGGGCTGATAATCAACAAAATGATCATAGCTCTCCTTTGGCTTCACTAGAAAACAAAATCATTCCTAGATTTTCACTAGTATTGTTAGACAAACTTGTGCACCGCTGAACAATGCCAGGCAGAATGCTGTACTCGGTATAATCGGGGGAAAGTACATCAACTAATGCTGTAAAATGTGGATGTTGGTCCCAAAGAAGGAAATCCAACCACTGGATTTTTCCTATTAAGATGAGTCACTCACTACCCTTTGCTATGTAATCATACTTTTTGTATTTATTGAAGCAACTTTATAGTGTTGCAATGAGGAACTATAAATATATGTGTGAAAGCAAATAGTGATTCAGTTAAACATTTAGGACACAAATACTTTGAGTGAAAATGGAGATTGTACTCTGTAAACAAACTACCGTAAATTAAATCAACACTGGAGAATTTGTGTGAACTTTAGAACTTTGTGCCTCTAGCTAGTTTTGATGCTTCACTGACATCCATTGTATACATTCCCACACATATAAATTTTCTTTGCGTCCCTGAAGGCAAAGAAAAGACACGTAACCCCATGACATTATAGTACTTTGATTCTTTGTATCATCCTAAATGCTCACATCTAGATTACAAGACATTTTTAAATGTGTTGCCTGCTTTGATAAACTCTGAAAATAGAGTTTGAAGCAAACAAAAATGCACCATGTCTAACGGATGATTACCAAGGCAATTGTTGTAAAGAGACTCGAGTCAGTGCTATAAGAAAGTGTGTTTGCATTCACATCTACGTCAATCTATAGCAATAAACAAAGGTTAAACTGGGAGCATTAATCCTAGTTTACATGTATGTTAGAAAACCAAATTATTGAATGAAGTGCGTTCCACTCCACTAAAGCCGGGCGTACACTATTACACTTTTTCACTTTTTTGAGCCGATTTTCCCCTCATGCAAAAATCTACAAGATTGGGGCGAGTTTTGCGCTGAGTGTTGTGTACAAGAGGCAGTTAACACCACGTGACCAGCTATCAATCACCAGTCATAAGCTTGCACACATTTCTGGCGTGTTTGATATTTTGCTTGTCCCTCATGACTGCATCGTACTGTTGAAGCCAGTGGGCTGTTTACATGCATATTTGGGTACTTCAGCTCGATTAGTCAACCTTCAATCAGAATAACATGTTTACATTCATTTTAAAATCCGACTTCAGTGTGGCTAAGGCAATAGTTGGTTTTTCTGACACTGCATGTAAACGCACTGAGTGAAGTGGGAACAGAACATGTGAAACTGGCATTCAAATGAGTCCTACTTGTATAAAAATGTTTGGTCTTTGCAAATGCCACACCCAAGGATAGGATGTTTGGATTATATCCTCAGTATTAATATATATATATATATATATATATATATATATATATATATATATATATATATATATATATTCCCATCTCATCCTCCACAGGTGGTCTCATCCTTCCAAGCTCGGGTCCTCTACCAGAGGCCTGGGAGTTTGAGGGTTCTGTGCAGTATCTTAGCTGTTCATAGAACTGCATTTTTCTGGACTGAGATGTCTGATGTTTTTCCTGGGAAGTATAAAAAAGATTTCAAAATGAATAAAAATATGCTTCAAATGAAAAGAAAGTTGTGATTAAAAATGTAAGGAGAGGCATTCCATGTATGCTTACTCTGCTATACAAGGCACGTTACAGAAAAATTTGAACTTTTTGCCCTTCAGATTGCCATATCATCTGAACATTTTATTTTTGTACTGTGTTGTTATAACATGGGAAAGCCCAAAAGCAAGTAAACTCTTTAGACCAGGGGTGTCAAACTCACACGGGGCCAAAATGAAACTCTGGGACGGAGTCGAGGGCCAAACTTAATTTTTTTTTAAAAAAGTGACGGCAAATTTGCACATTTTCTTTATCAATATATATGCAATTTTGAACCTTTTAATTGGGAAACTAACTTATTTCTGCATTAACACTGAATGTGGAATAACCAAATTACACACGAGCAAGTCAGTTTTAAATAAAAGGCATCAGTGGTATTCATTACTTGTGGTATAATCAGCATTTTTAAAATCTATTCAGTATTTGTTTTCTTGTTTATTCATTTTTCTTATTTTTTATTCTCCTTTTTTTCTCCTGTAATACGCGTCATCGCTGCTGTGACATCTAGCTTTCCCCACTGAGGAACAATAAAGGGATTTTCTATTCTATTCATCCATCTGCAGCCTTTCCACTTCCTGTTTACTGCAGGTTAAATCATTTCTCATGGGCCAACAACAAAATAAAAATATAATTTTATCTTAAATTAAAATGCAACATCTCACCTGTTAACTTTCATGTTTTGGAGCAGAAAAAGAGCATAAAACCAACATATTTAAAGCTCAGTTTGCTCCGCTGGTTTACTGTGATGCTCATCTGTTCCAGCCAGATACCTGCATCATGGGGTTGACCTGAGCTGAGGAGGAGACTCCTGTCGTTTTGTTCATCTTCATCATAATAATGACAACATTAGATGACAGGTGCTCACATAGGTTTGTGCTGCTGAACATGTCTGAGCAGCTTGACCACGTTGTTGTGTGTCGGGGAGGAAACACGACAGCAGCCACAGAGTCGTGCTGGTTTGAGCGTGTCGCTGCTCGCTGGAGTTATATCAGCTCTGTCTGGACGTTAGTTGGAAAACTTTCTCTTTCAGTCGTGAACACATTACTGAGCGGCTAGAATCTCCATTTCTGGGCTTCAACGTCAGAAAATAGCTGAGTGAACTCGGCGCTGAGTGAGAGGGGTGTTTAGTTTGTCCGAGACAGCGGAGCTGCAGACACCGGCAGCAGGCGCTGGAAAAAACACAAAGGTGGGGGCGTGTCGCCTCTGCGCTGATGCCGCAAAGCATCATGGGAGTTGAAGTCTTTGTGGTAAAATCGGCCAGCGGGCCAGTTTTAATATATTTTTGATAATTATCTCGCGGGCCACATAAAAAAGCTCCGTGGGCCGCATCTGGCTCGCGGGCCTTGTGTCTGACACGTGCTTTAGACTATCATGAGTACATGATACACTGTATTTGTATATTAATACAGTAAATGATTGGATTTTTTTTTGACAATGCAATTACCAGTGGTGTATACTTCATATTTGATGTCAACATAGTGGGAGGTGTTTTCTGTGCTGCTACCAGTCATGAGTGTTGAAAAAATTATGGAGGACAAACACTGTGATGATGCCATCTCATTATTATAAGAGATTTAAATTATATTTTTGTGTTTTCTTTATAGTATTAGAAACTGTAGTATATTATTTCAGTATGGTCTGGTTTTAACTGGCTGTATGAATTTGAAATATCATCCTTACCAATACTTGGCTTAAAAGATAACCCAATGTTGGCAGTGTGTGCTTACAGGCATCATACTTCTGAGAAAAGAAGTTCACTTTGAGCTTGTTGCTGAACTTTCCTGGCAAGAATAACGTTTGGGAAGGTTTTTGCTTCTGTGCTTGCGCACCACACCAACTGCCGCATCTGTCCCAGATGTTTTTGCCAGCTGAAACCTGTTATCTTTTTGAAGGGCATGAGTGAATTCCTTCTTTCACATATTTTGTATTTTAAGTACCTAAAATAGAATTAGGATTTCAAAGTTTTTACATGTCAGATGTTATTAAAAGTGCTTCTTTGCTTTGTCTTCAGTCCCCAAAAGATCTAAGTTAATATAAAAATTTTTAAAGAGAGCCATATTAAAAAATAGTTGACCTCTGAAAGACAGCAGATCATTTATTATTAATTTTTTTAATGTTCAGTTTTTATTAAATTGTTCTCACGTCCTTACTCCTAGGTTGCAGCTGTGTTACAGACAGGAAGGTGGGTGGAGAGGAAAATCTTTATTAGTGCAGAGTACTGGATTTTTGTCACGTTCAGAATTATTTGTTGAAAATCCTTGTTATTGTGGTCAAGATTTTCAAGCCTAGATTAGCAGCCTAATGCATTTTTTGTGTTTAAATGTAATACTTTACTTTTATTCGTGATATTTTAATACATGAAAACACCTAATGCTGTGTAAGAACCAGAGTATTGAACCAGTGAAGGCGTTCTGCCTTTGCTGGTTTGAAATTCAAATTCCTGAGCACCCTCAGTAATGAGCAGAACCGTGGTTGAATGAGTGAGGAGTTGGCTCGTACAGCAGACCCAGCATGGATAAAAACATTCCACTGCAGGTCTCTGTTGAAATAACAGGGCCTGCAAAACAATCAGTCTTCAGAGCACCCGCTCTCTCCGTTCTCATGGGTAATGAACAAGATGGGCAGGATCCCACTTGGCTTCAAACTTCACGCCTCCCATTGACTAGAATGGTTAACGTGCATTCCTGCATAAACATTTACCCCTGTGACAAGTTTACTCATTAACTCTTCTCAAAGCTCCAACTCATAGAAAGAACATTGTTTCATATATTGCTTTCAGAAAAAAAACAAGCACCAACGAGCCTTCTGACCCAGTTTTCAGCAAAGTTTAATAAAATAAATAATATGCAATACAAAAAATTAAATAAATAAAACACCATGTCAGACAACAAAGATGTTTGGAATAATTCTTTTGTAAATTAAGATTTCTACCGGTGCTCCTGTTATTGGTTAACCATCTAGGCTAATGTATGTTAAGTTGGTTGAAGTTTTCACAGGCCCTTCTCAGAAATTTTGCTCGGAAACCAAAACGTTGACCAGACTTTTTGTTTATTTGGTGAACATTCTCAACTGTTGTTTGCCAATGATTTAGGCTTAAGCGATTCATTAAAGAGACAATGTGTAGTTTTTACCATTCATCTCTGGAAATATCCATTGAAATGTTGTTGAAAATAAATTAAATGATTCCCAGTTGTTGAAACATATTGCTACCTATATACTCCGGTTAAACTTGGGTTATTAACAAAAATAAAAAAATTGTGTGTAGTTTATAATCCGTAATTTAAACATAAACTGAAACCAAAGCACAGAGAGGCGGAGTCTTGCTGTTGCGGTGCTTATTGGTCGGTTGCAGACAGGATTTGTAGATTTTCTAACAGTGCTTGTAGACTGTCAGAGGCTGTCTTTGGTTGTGAAATGGCTGAAAAGCTGTCACAAAGCCGGTCAGAATGGATGACCACAGATTTGCAAATCCCCCTTACGTTCACCATTTTTTTCACACGATTACACTCCCGACGAGGGATTAGGCTAAGACGGCCGTAAATTGCACAGTGTGATCTGGGCTTTCGACAGTGTTGCGCTGATTTGCCGGCACAGTGTGTCTTCTAAAAGTGGTTCTAGACTCTGGAAATCATAATAATCTTTCGAAAATAGTCTTGTGGTTACATCGGCAACAAATAGTGAACAACACTGTCTTGAAATGTTTCTAAAATGCCTTGAAACATATTTAAGGGCGTTGACTTCAGTTTCCTCAATTGAGTCGCAGGGCCTTACTGTAGAGTTTTTATTTTTTTATTTATTTATTTATTTTTTTTGCACATATTCAAAAGTTTTGCAAGAATTTTTATGATTTTTGTTTCTGCAAGTCAGTAGTGCAAGTAGGGCTGGCCAATAAATCGAAAATGTATTATCGAAATTTCTGACTCTTATTGAGATAATTTTTCCCATGTCGATAAATTTGATAAATAAAAATTAAAATAAATGTGTAGGTTGGCAACGGTCATGTCCCTCTAAGAAGCTGTACCACCTTGAGTCATGTTAAAATGTGACTCAACGTAATACATGTGACAGCCCCATCTAGTGGACAACTTTTGATTCTGGACATAACTGTAGTTATCGTCCATGTATCATTATGAAGGTGAAATCCTCAATATATCGTGATATTGATTTTAGGCCATATTGCCCCGCCCTAAGTGCAAGTAATGTGAGACAAGTTTGGGATGGGTTGGTGACCGAAAATTACTAATGCAGGTATAGATTGATGATTTACCTGCAAAGCATTGCTTCTTGTCGCACCTCCACCAGAGAAAGTGAGGGTAAACTGAGACATAATTAAGACTTTTGGACTAAATTTGATGGATACATCTTTCACAGCAGTTGGAATTTGTTTGCAATTAAGTCATAACCCCTGTTTAGCCTATCATATAGAACTTTGGTATACTTTCCAATTCAGTGGGATTCTGGTTTCTAAATTGCAATTAATTTGCTTAGTTAGTTTGTCTTAACTTTTCATAAGCAGTCACAATCCAGATATCTGACATAGTTGTGCCTTTATGGGCATTTTTGTGGTATTCCCCTTGTGTTTTCATGCCCTATTTGCTTGTTTATCAAATTGTTGAGAACAGACATATTTTACTGTGAATTTGAGTCTCTTGTTTGTAAACTTTTTTGGAAATTGTTATCTTTGCAAGTGTAGATTTTCTGTTTCCCATTTGTGGGGGTTATCCCTTGTCATTCAATAAGAGCATTGTACAGCACACTTTCACTGTAGCTTATGCTGCATGTGCAAACCTTTCATCAAACAATTTCTTACATTAGACAGATATTAACATTTTCAAAAACTGGTAAATTATGAATATTTATGTAAAGAACAATGTGGAACTGAGTGTTATCTCTTATAGTGTAGTTTAAAAGTGTTTTTGTCTCTTGACTGGAGGTGCGTATTTTCCCTTGGTGTGAATAGTTTCTGCTCAACCTGTTGGTGTCTGTAATACTGGAGCTTCCTGTTTGCCCACATTGGTATCATACCTTTGCTGAACTGAGGATTAGAAACTACAGTCACTTTAGCACAGTGGCTGGAGTTTAAATAGAAGTTGTAACAGATCATACATTCATTGTCTTTTTTAAAAAAAATTGCCTACTTCAACTTGACTCATTTGTAGCTTTCATGACATTTAACAGAAAGCTACACACAAAGCATAACATGTCATGAAGGTAATTAAAAGAAAGTAGACTTTATTTTTCTACATACTATGTGGAACTAGGGCTAGGCAATAAACTGAAAATTTATCATTATTGAAATTTCTGACTCTTATCGAGATAATTTTTTCCATCGCAATAAATTTGATAATGAAAAGATGTGTATAGGTTGGTAATGTCCATGTCCTTTTAAGAAGCTGTACCACCTTCAGTCACGTAAAAATGTGACTCAACGTAATACATGTGACAGCCCCGTCTAGTGGACAACTTTTGTTTCTGCACATACCTGTAATTATCATCCATTTATCGTTATCGAAGGGAAATCTTCTATATATCATGATATTTTAGGCTATAATGCACAGCCCTATGTGGAACTATAAGGTTTTTAATCTACTTATATTGATAAAATGTGGCTTTATTAAATATAACCAGTGATGGAGGGTATATGTGTCTGTGTGCATATGTCCGTCCGTCCATCCATCCATCCATCCATTCATCCTCTTCATCCGTAGTCGGGTCGCGGGGGCAGTAGCCTAATGCAAGAGGCCCAGACTTCCCTCCCCCCAGCCACTTGGGCCAGCTCCTCCAGGTGAATCCCAAGGCGTTCCCTGGCCAGGTGAGAGACATAGACCCTCCACCGTGTCCTGGGTCTACCTTTAGGTCTCGTCCCGGTTGGACGTGCCTGGAAAACCTCACCAGGGAGGCGTCTACGAGACATCCTGACCAGATGCCTGAGCCACCTCATCTGGCTCCTCTCGATGTGGAGGAGCAGCGGGTCTACTCCAAGCCCCTTCCGAAAGGCTGAGCTTCTCACCCTATCTCTAAGGGAGAGCCCAGCCACTCTTCGGAGAAAACTCATTTCGGACGCTTGTATCCGCGATCTCTTTCTTTCGGTCACTACCTAAAGCTCATGACCATAGGTGAGGGTAGGAACGTAGATCGACCGGTAAATTGAGAGCTTTGCCTTCTGACTCAGCTCTCTCTTCACCACAACAGACCGGTACAACGCCTGTATCACTGCAGATGCAGCACCAGTCCGCCTATCGATGTCACGCTCCAGTTTTCCCTCACTCGTGAACAAGACCCCGAGATACTTAAACTCCTCCACTTGGGGCAGGACCTCATCCCTGACCCGGAGAAGGCATTCTACCCTTTCCCGAATCAAGACCATGGTCTCAGATTTAGAGGAGCTGATTCTCATCCCAGCTGCTTCACACTCGGCTGCAAACCGCTCCAGCGAAAGCTGAAGATCACGTTCTGATGAAGCCAACAGGACCACATCATCTGCAAAAAGCAGAGACCTGATCCTCAGGCCACCAAAACGGATGCCGTCCACACCTTGGCTGCGCCTAGAAATCCTGTCCATAAAGATTATGAACAGAATCAGTGACAAAGGGCAGCCTTGGCAGAGTCCAACTCTCACTGGGAACGAGCCCGACTTACTGCCGGCAATGCGGACCAAGCTCTGACACAGGTCACACAGGGAACTAACAGCCCATATCAGAGGGCCTGGTACCCCATACTCCCGGAGTACCCCCCACAGGGCCCCCCGAGGGACTCGGTCAAACGCCTTCTCCAAATCCACAGAACACATGTAGACTGGTTGGGCTAATTCCCATGCACCCTCCAGGATCCCCCTAAGGGTATAGAGCTGGTCCAGTGTTCCACGGCCAGGACGAAAACCACATTGCTACTCCTGAATCTGAGGTTCAACAATCCGACAGATGCTCCTCTCCAGAACCCCTGAATAGACTTTACCAGGAAGGCTCAGCAGTGTGATTCCCCTGTAGTTGGAACACACCCTGCGGTCCCCCTTTTTAAATAAGGGTACCACCACCCCGGTCGGCCAGTCCAGTGGGACTGCCCCCGATGTCCACACGATATTGGAGAGCCTCTCGTCTCGTCTCGTCTCGTCTTCCTCCGCTTATCCGGGTCCGGGTCGCGGGGGCAGCATCCCAACTAGGGAGCTCCAGGCCGTCCTCTCCCCGGCCTTGTCCACCAGCTCCTCCGGCAGGACCCCAAGGCGTTCCCGGACCAGATTGGAGATGTAACCTCTCCAACGTGTCCTGGGTCGACCCGGGGGCCTTCTGCCGGCAGGACATGCCCGAAACACCTCCCCGGGGAGGCGTCCAGGAGGCATCCTGACCAGATGCCCAAACCACCTCAACTGGCTCCTTTCGATCCGGAGGAGCAGCGGTTCTACTCCGAGTCCCTCCCGAATGTCCGAGCTCCTCACCCTATCTCTAAGGCTGAGCCCGGCCACCCTACGGAGGAAACTCATTTCGGCCGCTTGTATCCGCGATCTCGTTCTTTCGGTCATTACCCAAAGCTCATGACCATAGGTGAGGATTGGGACGTAGATCGACCGGTAAATCGAGAGCCTGGCTTTCTGGCTCAGCTCCCTCTTCCCCACGACAGATCGGCTCAGCGTCCGCATCACTGCAGACGCCGAACCAATCCGCCTGTCGATCTCCCGATCCCTCCTACCCTCACTCGTGAACAAGACCCCGAGATACTTAAACTCCTCCACTTGAGGTAGGACCTCTCCCCCGACCCGGAGGTGGCAAGCCACCCTTTTCCGGTCGAGAACCATGGTCTCAGATTTGGAGGTGCTGATCCTCATCCCAGCCGCTTCACATTCGGCCGCGAACCTACCCAGCAAGAGCTGAAGGTCAGAGCTGGATGAAGCTAGGAGGACCACATCATCCGCAAAAAGCAGAGACGAGATTCTCCTGCCACCAAACTCGACACACTCCACACCACGGCTGCGTCTAGAAATTCTGTCCATAAAAGTGATGAACAGAACCGGTGACAAAGGGCAGCCCTGGCGGAGTCCAACCCTCACTGGGAACAGGTCCGACTTACTACCGGCTATGCGGACCAAACTCACGCTCCTCTGGTAAAGGGACTGAATGGCCCTTAACAGAAAGCTACCCACCCCATACTCCTGGAGCGTCCCCCACAGGGTGCCCCTGGGGACACGGTCATAAGCCTTCTCCAAATCCACAAAGCACATGTGGATTGGTTGGGCAAACTCCCATGCCCCCTCCATCACCCTTGCAAGGGTATAGAGCTGGTCCACAGTTCCACGGCCAGGACGAAAACCACATTGCTCCTCCTCTATCTGAGATTCAACTATCGATCGGACCCTCCTCTCCAGTACCTTGGAGTAGACCTTTCCAGGGAGGCTGAGGAGTGTGATCCCCCTATAGTTGGAACACACCCTCAGGTCACCCTTCTTAAAGATGGGGACCACCACCCCGGTCTGCCACTCCCTAGGAACTGCCCCCGATGACCACGCAATGTTGTAGAGACGTGTCAACCATGACAGCCCTACAACATCCATAGCCTTGAGATACCCAGGACGAACCTCATCCGCCCCCGGGGCTCCGCCGCTGTGTAGTTGTTTGACTACCTCAGCAACTTCTGCCCCCGAGATCGGACAGTCCATCCCCAGGCCTCCCAGCTCTGGTTCCTCCTCGGAATGCGCATTGGTGGGATTGAGGAGCTCCTCAAAGTATTCCTTCCACCGTCCGACTATAGCCTCAGTTGACGTCAGCAGCTCCCCATCCCCACTGTAAACAGTGTGAGCGAGTTGCTGCCTTCCTCTCCTGAGGCGCCGGACAGTTTGCCAGAACCTCTTTGGAGCCGATCGATAGTCTTTCTCCATGGCCTCACCAAACTCCTCCCATGCCCGAGATTTTGCCTCGGCAACTGCCACTGCTGCACCCCGCTTGGCTATCCGGTACCTGTCTGCTGCCTCCGGAGACCCACAGACCAGCCACGCCCTGTAGGCCTCCTTCTTCAGCCTGACGGCTCCCCGAACCTCTGGTGTCCACCAGCGGGTACGGGGGTTGCCACCACGACTGGCACCGGCCACCTTACGGCCACAGCTAGCAACAGCCGCCTCGACAATCGCAGAGTGGAACAAGGCCCACTCGGACTCAATGTCCCCCACTGCTCTCGGGACGTGGTCAAAGCTCTGCCGGAGGTGGGAGTTGAAGACCGTCTTGACAGGTTCTTCTGCCAGGCGTTCCCAGCAGACCCTCACTATGCGTTTGGGTCTGCCAGGTCTACGCGGCATGTTCCCTTGCCATCTGATCCAACTCACCACCAGGTGGTGATCAGTTGACAGCTCCGCCCCTCTCTTCACTCGGGTGTCCAAAACATACGGCCGCAGGTCAGATGATACGACTACAAAATCTATCATCGACCTGTGACCTACGCTGCCCTGGTACCAAGTGTACCGGTGGGCATCCTTATGTTCGAACATGGTGTTCGTTATGGCCAAACTGCGGCTTGCACAGAAGTCCAATAACAAAACACCGCTCGAGTTCTGATTAGGTGGGCCGTTCCTCCCAATCACACCCCTCCAGGTCAAGCTGTCATTGCCCACGTGAGCATTGAAGTCCCCCAGCAGGACAATGGAGTCCCCTGATGGAGCACTATCTAGCACTCGTCCCAGGGACTCCAAAAAGGGTGGGTACTCTGAACTGATATTTGGCCCATAAGCACAAACAACAGTCAGGACCCGTTCCCCGACCCGAAGGCGCAAGGAAGCTACCCTCTTGTCCCCCGGGGTAAACCCCAACACACAGGCAGAGAGTCTCGGGGCTAACAAAAAGCCAACCCCAGCCCTCCGCCTCTCACCCGGAGCAACTCCAGCAAAGTAGAGTGTCCAACCCCTCTCCAGGGCTCGGGTTCCAGAGCCAATGCAATGTGTCGAGGTGAGTCCGACTATATCTAGCCGGTACCGCTCAACCTCTGCCACAAGCTCCGGCTCCTTCCCCGCCAGCGAGGTGACGTTCCATGTCCCAAAAACTAGTTTTCTTGTCCGGGGATTGGACCGCCAAGGCTCCCGCCTTGGTCTGCCACCCGATTCGCATTGCACCGGACCCTTCATGTTCCTCCTGCGGGTGGTGGGTCCACAGTTGGACGAGCCCATGTATCCGGTTCGGGCTGGGCCCGGCCGGGCCCCATGGGCAAAAGCCCGGCCACCAGGCGCTCGCTCACGGGCCCCAACCCCAGGCCTGGCTCCAGGGTGGGACCCCGGTAACCCTCCGGGCCGGGTACTCCGACTCTTCATTTTAACCGCCATGAAAGATCCTTCGAACCGTTCTTTGTCTCACCCTTCAGCTAAGACCAATTTGTCATATTGGAGAGCCGCGTCAGCCAACACAGCCCCACAACATCCAGAGCCTTAAGGAACTCCGGGCAGATCTCATCCACCCCTGGAGCCTTGCCACAGAGGAGCTTTTTAACCACCTCAGTGACCTCAGCCCCAGAGATTTGAGAGGCCAACCCAAAGTCCCCAGACTCTGCTTCCTCACTGGAAGACGTGTCGGTGGGATTGAGGAGGTCTTCGAAGTATTCTGCCCACCGATCCACAATGTCCTGAGTAGAGGTCAGCAGCACACCGTCCCCACTATAGATAGTGTTGGCAGCGCCCAACCCCCCCCCCCCCCCCCCCCCCACCCCCCACCCCCCCACCCCACCCCCGAGGCGCTGGATGTGGACAAGAATCTCCTCAAAGCCGTACGGAAGTCTTGCTCCATGGTCTCACCAAACTTCTCCCATGCCCGGGTTTTTGCCTTGGTGACCACCCGAGCCGTGTTCCGCTTGGACTGCCGGTACCCGTCAGCTGCCTCTGGAGTCCCACATGCCTTCTCCAAGTTTGAAGCCTGCTTTTTCCAGTCAGAGCACCACTTTGTCATTATTAGTCATTTCTTTTAAACCTTTGACTATGTTTTCATGACTCACAAACACACGTCTAAATAAACAGTTTTAGAATAAGAAGAATAAGAATACCTTTAGATGATTAAAAATTCAATGTAGGTCTATCTTTTATAACTACAGGATCCTGAGATACTATGTTTTTCTACAGAAAAACATATTTGTCCCATCAACACAAGTTTAAACTAAATCCAAAGGAAATTTGGATTTCCCAGCTTCCACCGAGCGTTCAAATGAACCATGTACGCACAAATCAAGTCAGGTGGGAAAATAGTCTCAAAAGGATTTTTGTACTTGTAAACTGATCTGTGTGTAATGTAGTTTTGTCCGTGTGTACCAGGTGATTTGTGTGTGCGTACTCAATGATTTGTACGTGTACTCAATGATTTGTACGTGTAAGAGCTGAAGTTACACACCAAAATGTAAACACAAGTTACAAATCAAGAGTTACACACACACACACAAATATAGACACACATGCACAGATTTAGATACACACGGACAGATCTTTTGAAACTTTTTTTCCCCCGTACTGAGCCAACTCACCACCAGGTAGTGGTCAGTTGACAGCTCCGCCCCTCTCTTCACCCGAGTGTCCAAAACATGCGGCCGCAGGTCAGACGAAACAACAAAAAAGTCGATCATCGAGCTGCGACCTAAGGTATCCTGGTGCCAAGAGCACATATGGACACCTTTACACATGGTGTTCATAATGGACAATCCATGACTGGCACAGAAGTCTAATAACAAAACACCACTCGAATTCAGATCAGGGGGGCCGTTCCTCCCAACCACACCTCTCCAGGTCTCACTGTCATTGCCCCGTGTGATGTGTCTGTGTGCAAATGTCTTGTGCTTATTTTTCTACAGCTGCAGAGTATTATGAGATAAATCATTAAAAAATGTCAACGTTCACCCAAGGGCACAAAACAATGAACATGTTGGTCATAACAGCCCAGATGATACAAAAGCTGTTCAACAGTTTTTGAAGCTATTGTGGCACTAGGGAAATATGGCTTTTGATTCTTCAATATTATACCACTTTTGAAATTATTGCAGGTTTGTTGGTGACTAAAATGCAGAGGGTAGTTTCAACATTAATTCAAGGGCCTGAACATGCTGACGTGAACACAAGTATGATTTCATGGTGCTTATTATGTGTTTTCTGGACTGCTTTAACCTTGTACCAGAGATTAACCTCAAACCGAAAAACTTAACTCAAACTTCTTATTCCTTTGGCAAGCCAAGAGCCAAGGTGGAGTTTTAGCAGGGAAAAGATGCACTTGAAACACTGCAATTTTACTTACTGTATTTTCCGGACTATAAGTCACACATTTTCATAGTCTGTCTGGTCCTGTGACTTGTATACCAAAGTGACTTTTATACCAAATTATGTATACCACGCTGCTGCGGGCCGGCTCCAGTCCAGGTTTCAGCTCCTCTGCCCCGCTGCAGCCTGTGGCGGAGTGCTGCGGGCACTCTCCCCGCCCGCTGGGAGGGTTTGAAATAGGGATGTCCTGATCCGATCACATGATCGGAAATAGGCCACGATCACGTGGTTTTAGACTGATCGGGACTCGGGCTTTACTTCCCGATCCAAGCCCCAATCCGGAGTTGGATACTGGGTTCAAATTACAGGAGAGCAACTTGGTTCTCCTTAAAGGTTGTCAGGCTCCCCTGATGCCCTTAACTTACACATCCAGAAGGAGCACAAATGAGATCCAGTTTCTACCCATATTATATTATTTATATGGACTCAGAGTAGCGGGGATTCTTTTGAGCAGAGATGCAGAGAGCTGCAGGCAGACTGCTGATTATTCATGAACTCAAGCTGCATTCTGCACACGGTCACAGTAACATTTTCTGTTTCTAGTGGTGTCACCAAAAAATATATAATTAACACACAGTCATTCGTGTCCGTTCATTTTCTCTCTGGTAAGTTCTGTCTGTATTTGAGCATGACGTGTGGATGCACGCGCTCACGCTACCCCGGCTGCAGCGCTCGTCACTGGCGCAGCCGGGCAGCGCAGCGCACACTCCGCTTTTTTGCGGTCAATAGATCAATTTGTTCTGCTAGTTAAAAAGTTACTTGTGAGGTGAAAAGAAGGAAGCAGGCAGGAGTTTTTCTGGAGGACTGGGAGATGCAGGAAGATCAGAGACAGACAGGACAGGAAGATAGGAAAATAAAACCCAAAAAACCAAAACAAAGTTCTTGAAAAAAATAAAATGTAGGTAGACTGATCTCACTACATGTTTGTACCTGTATAAAGCAATAATTTATCAGCATGTAGTATTTATATAGTTGATACAGTTCAGATCATCTTCTGATGGGCTGCATGGTGGCACAGTTGTTAGCACTGTTGCCTCGCAGCACGAAGGTTGCAGGTTCGAAACTCGGCAAACTGCTTGGTGAAAAGGCAACGCCTGTTTGCCCAATTATTAGAAAATGGAATAAACTCAAAACGAATGTAAGTCCTCCCCAGAATGAGGCTCCATGCAAGATTCGGCCTGCTGGAGTATCGATGATCATAAAAAAGTGAGGGATGAAAACCATATTAAAAGACCTGGTTAATGAACATAATGAGAACTGGGACCATAGTTATCACAGGTGACCATAAGCAACACACTACACTGTCGTGGATTAAAATTCTGCAGTGCACTCATAACCCCCTGCGCAAGCCAGCACTTATCTAGACTCATCACAAATTGTCAGTGACCATCAGGATTACCTAGAGCAGGGGTCACCAACTGTGGTCCTCGAGGGCTACTACTGGCTGTGCAGCGCACCATGTTAAAGACCAAAGGAGACAGATCATTTGCTGCTGTGGCCCCCATACTCTGGAAGTCTCTTCTCACGAGCTTGAGACCAGTGGACTCAGTGGTCTCCTTTAAAAAGCGGCTGAAAACTCACTTGTTCAAGCTGGCTTTTGCGTGACTTTCATCACCACCCTCTCCTTATTCTGCTCTTTCTACCAACTCTGCCTTTCCTGCGATCCCCTGATTTCCCTCTTTCCTATTCATTTTCTCTAACGAGCAGAATGTCCGCCCTCTATGTGATTGTTGCTTTTTTGTCAGGTTTATAGAAAATCATAGGCCTTGGCGATAAATCAATTTAATGAATGAATTCGAATTTTTTGTTGCGGGTGATTAAAAAATAAAGTAAATCAGATTTTTATGTAATAGCGCCTTTTTGGCCTCCCAGAGCTTCCATAGCGTTAGTTTCACATAACTGCGACAACGTCACAGCACGCACACGAAACAGCAACAGCAAGCGACTTCATGGCCACCGGTGAGAGTGGGAAGTTTGTTCCTAAGAAAGGAATGAAATCATCCGTTGTTTGGAACTGGTTTGGGTTTGCTGCGACGGACGTGGAGAGTGGCACTTTTTTATTCCAAGAGGGTGTTCATTCATTCCTTATTCATCTCAGAAATGAGGGTTATATTTGTCTTGCTTGTGATTAAATAAATACTTAATTGGCTTTAAGGTGCCTTCCATTTGTACTTATTGCTATTCTTAATAATTGAAGAGGAGAGAGAGAATCGGAAAATAATCGTAAATCGAATAAAAAAATATAAAATCTGAGATTTTATTCTTAGGCCGTATCGTCCAGCCCTCGAAAATCATCAAGAAGATTCAGTATAAGCCCATTGCAGATCAGGATCACATTCATTAAAAACGTCTAAACAAAGCATTGACCTGGTATTCTGAGCTCTCGTGTTTCTGTGTTTATTTTACAGCATGTTGGATGAGGATGATCTTTCATAAACATGATCTCACACACTTGCCTTTCTCTATCCGGCCAGGGAAGATGCACGTGACTCTGGCAGAAGCCTTGCAGGTTCGAGGAGGCCCGCTCCAGGAGGAAGAGGTGTGGGCGGTGCTCAGTCAGAGTGCAGAGAGCCTCCAGGAACTTTTCTACAAAGGTAAGACTGCACAGAGTCAAGAGTGCAAACAAAATGATCTTACAGTGCACAAATACTACTTGGAAACCTTTAAACAGTTTGTAGCTAAAGTTTGTCTTTTGCCAGTCTTACTAATTTCTAAGCTGAGTTGGACTATACAAAACTTTATTTTAAGTAGCTGAATAACAATTATGTGAAATTCAGTCTTATGTTTATTGTAGATTATTTTAAAAGAATATCGTTTGGCCCCTCTTCAAGGAAAGTTTTTTGTTATGGACATTTTAATGATTTTTCTTTGATTTGTATGCCAGTAAATGCCCTTGAAGGCAGAAAAAGATAGTTTTCCCATTCCAGGTTGTGTATTTACTTAAGAAAACTTAAACAGTAGGTGACCGGGAAGTTTGTCTTGGGAAATGCTGGAGTATGTGAAAACGTCAATAACCACAGTGTGCTGTACACTGTCTAAAATATTTAAGCATGGTTCCTGGTTTCATGCACTTGGTTCCATTGGTCATATTTGTCTTATCTAAGCTGCTGATTGTTGTAAATTCCCATGAAACAGTAACCTCAGTTTCACCAAGTGCATTTCTACATGAACCAGCTCAACTTCTAAATCCAGTTCTGCAGACAGTTTTGTCATACCGTAGAAAGGCTGTCTTATCGGTACACTCTTGTGAACATTCCTGTCGTGGTGAGGTCACAATTATACCACACGGAGTGTTCACAGTTATGCTATTTAAATGAAGGCATGTTAAAATAATTTCAGAAATCCAATGCAGGATGCAAAGTGTGTTTCAGTATTTGCCAATTTACATATACAGCCTTTCCTCTCCCTTTCCAGTGTGTACTGTGTAAATTGTGGCATGTGGTTTGTAGAGCTCTAGTCTGCTGAGTGAAGCTAAAATTTGAATAGCAGATGTTGGGCCCAGCTATTATGCAGCCACTGAACTATGTAAGGAAGCTTGTTTGCCACAAGAATGGGTTATTAATGAAAGTGATTCAAGCTCTAATTCTCACCAGACAATTTGTTAGATGTGCTGGTTAATGGCGAGACTCGTGAGCAGACAGAGTATGAAAGTACAGCTAGAAGATAAAAATGAAATGTTAACATACTGCTCTGAATTTTGCACACGTGTATGTGTGTGTAAACATTAGTGCTTTACTCTGTGTCCAAGAATGATTTCTTTTAGTGATGCGTGGGTATTTCTGATTAGTCATGGGAGTTTCCCATCATGCCTCTAGTTTTTGATTAGATTGTTATCTTTCTTTTCTCATGTGTTTAAGTCTTTAATCCCTTCATATCTGTGGCAGTGACAGCTACTTTTCGCCCAAATAATTTTATCACTTAGTTGAGAGTTTGTGATTGTTGAACACCAGAAAGCCTCTTATCAAGACAAATAAAAGTGTTTCTGTCCCTGAAGTGAGTGGTTGTTTTGAGAAGAGAATGGTTGGTGAAGTTCAAACATAGCGTTTTAACTGTTGATTAAGAAACAAGTTACAGTATATCTGGGTAATATGTGTACTTTTTGATACACTTTGTGATTCTCAACAGAAGCTTTGGGTGTGATACACCTAATTACCCAGTCTAGTTTAGAGTAAGATCTCTGAATACGCTCATGATTTGGAAACAGGAAACTTATATTTACTTAGAAAATTCCAGCCTTTAAATGGTGTGTGTGTGTGTGTGTGTGTGTGTGTGTGTGTGTGTCTGTGTGTGTCTGTGTGAGTGCGTGCGTGCGTGCGTGCGTGCGTGTGTGTCGGCCTAAAATCCAGCTCCCCTCTTCTCCTCTATGCTCTTTCCTGGAGTAAAACATCATTCAAAGAAAAGAATTTTGCAGTATTGCTCAAACATTCCTTTGTATATTTTTAAAACGCTCCCTAACCGTAGTTGTGGCTTCACAGCAAAAGGGGAATTATGCTGCGTATTTCATTCCTCTGCTTCTGTGCCTCAACAGGAACAAGCAACATGTGTTTTTGTTTACTTCAGTTATCTTAAATAACCATAAACCGTGTGGTTGGACGTGTCAGAGGTTGCTGCTTCCAGGCTGTAAATGCCTGGACTGAGTTTAGGAATTGATCTTTAAAACATTGCAGTTGACTCTGTTATTCAGTTTGTGCATCAGAGGCTGAGAGCTTAAAGAGCAAGTCCCCCCGACTAGAGTCTTACTTCACTCCCACTTCCTGTTTGAAAAATGTGCTACAAGGATGCGTCGCCTGGCAGACCGTGAGGGCGGAGCCGCTAACAAACACACACACACGCAGGCGCACAGCGGCATTATAACATCATATGGCACCAGCTAATATCATGGGGGTACCTCTTAGCCAATAGCAATGGCAGATTTAAATTAAAATGTAGTGCAGTTTTTACCTGAAGAGGGCACAACACTGACAGTTTTATGCAGAATATTAACATTTTAACTTCAGATGCACTAAAGTGCCAAACTTTTGACTTCACATGTCTACAGCATGATTAGACACTTGTATAGTTATATAGCAAAAAAAGTTGATTTGGGGCTGACTTGCTTTTTAACAACACCTTTAACTGTGTGTGGTAGTTTTTGTTCCTAATCAGTGTTTGGAATGGTTTGTTTCCTCCTCCAGACCCTTCAGCCATGGGCTTCATCATCTCACCTTGGTCCCTCCTGCTCATGCCTTCTGGCAACATTTCCTTTGCAGACGAATATGTCACGCAGCAGGATTTAAGAGCTTTTACAGCTCCCGAGGTCCTGGAAGGAGCACCCTTGACATCACTGTCTGACATTGAGAAGGTACATCAATATAATCATGCATGTGTTGAAAAATAAAATTAAATTGTGTATTCTAGGTGTGTTTGATCACTTTTCCTCAGTTCTGACATAATGATCTGAAGCATTTTAAGCAAATTTCCATTGCATTATTTCCTGACATGATGCTACATGCCCTAATGTCACCAGCTATTCTCCTAAACAGACAGCTTTGAACATAGTTGTTTCCTCCCAGATGATATTTATATTAGAAATATGTTTAATATTTAGCTTTTTCTGTATAATGTTTTCAAAGTAGACTCATTATAAATATTTAAAAGACAACCTAGGCTGTTTACAGCCTCTGTGCTTGGAGAATTTAGAAGCACAACCAGGGTCTGCTCAGACTATTGTTGACTTTGGGCAGCTTGAGCTCTACTGATTAAAAAAAGGATTTCACCACCACCCACCCACCCCTCAAGATATGTTAAGATATATATTTGGCGGGGCGACGGTGGCACAGGAGTTAAGTGCTCGCCCCGTAATCGGAAGGTTGCAGGTTCGAGCCCCGCTCAGTCTGTCGCTGTCGTTGTGTCCTTGGGCAAGACACTTAACCCACGTTGCCTGCTGGTGGTGGTCGGAGGGACCGGTGGCGCCAGTGCTCGGCAGCCTCGCCTCTGTCAGTGCGCCCCAGGGCAGCTGTGGCTACATCGTAGCTCATCCCCACCAGTGTGTGAATGTGTGTGTGAATGGGTGAAAGACTGATTGTGTTGCAAAGCGCCTTGGGGGGTTCCAGGACTCTAGAAGGCGCTATATCAAATACAGGCCATTTACCATATATTTGAAATGCATAACGACCAAGTGCATTTTAAGCTGAGCTTGTCTGTGCTTGCAAACCTACACTTTAACTTTTTCAGTATCTATAGCTGAAATTGTAGGTCACCATTTGGCTCCTGCAGCGATCGCCACATCCCTTCATTTTAACTCTGCCACTGGTATAAAAGCTAAAAGCTTGCATGACAGCAAACCCTTCTCTGGCACAACCCCACAGACCTCAACACGGTTTTGTGCCGAGTCAGTTTTCCGGTCCTGGACTCGATTCTCCAGCTGAGTAATTTTAGTGTAGGAGGTATAATCGGTTTCCTTCATTATAAGGCACAGGGTAAATACATGTCAGCTGCTAGCACCAGTGTTTTTTTTACACATTTAATTTTCTGACCTAGAATTCTGAAGTTGTTTTTAATTGTCAGTGTTTAGTCTTCCAGATTTCCTGAAAGAGTTGGTGTGTCTTTAAGTTAGCTCTCAGAGATCTGTTACTAAAAGACCTTGAAGGGTATGTTGCATTCTTTGGCAAAGCCTGAATTATTCTTTCCTCCACCAAGCCCAGCATTCACAGAAACTCCTTTCTTTCCTTAGCAATGAGTGGAGAGTAATAACTAGGAAATGGAAAGTGTTTCTGGGGGCTTCTGTTGCCTTAGTGTGGAAAAGATTAATTCAGCTGTTGTTACTATGTTTGTACTTTATGAATAAAACTGCATTTGCGGTCATAATTCCTTTTAATGTTTTCATTGGGTTTTTTTTTTCATAGACTAAAATGAAAGAACTTAAGTCACGTTTTACCCTAAGAGCTGTTTCCTCTTTCACAGATGCACATGTATTCTCTGGGAATGACTTTATTCTGGGGAGCAGACTATGAGATCCCTCAAAGTCAGGTAAATTATAGTGGATAAACTTCATTTAAAGACAAATGTATTCAAATATGAAACTATTTTCACACATGGTAAAAAAGTTGTCAAATCCTATTTGATTTGTTGCTTAATATTTTCACATTTCAATTAGTTCAACACAAACGGACAGGTGCCAGAAAGTTGGATGTTCAATCTGAAATGTGATATTTCTTCTCCAGTGCTTTTTGTGATCTGACTCAATATTTGGTATACATTTTTTTTTCTGGTACAGTGAGCAGGCAAATCTGGCAGGTGTTGAATTTATTCTTCGATTAATTATACTCAGGCTGTTTAGGGTTGGTAACTGAATTAGAGACAGTACTTTACAATCAAATGTCTTATGTGCATATGTCGCATTGTGTTTTTAGGGAAGTGTTTCATTGTAAAACTTGATTTAGCTCGAGAAATCTCAACAAAAAAGTGCTACCGGTACATGTAGTTCGGAGTTTGAATGTAGATGAATCGTTTCTTCCCACATTGTCACAAAAATCACTCCAGTGCTTCGGGTACTTCCACGCAGCATGGTTGTGTTGATGAGAAAGTGCTGTCTACAGTTCAGGAACAATAAGATTCTCTCTGGTTTGCTTTTTTGTTATTGTTTTGCTCCACTGGGAGGTTTAAGCTTCATTCATCAACTCGTGGACTTTGTCCTTTATCTGATTCATGAAGAATTCTATAAATGTCCTCATAGCAACTGGAAAGATGGTTGTAAGATGCATCAAGTATTGTCTTGTTTCTTCTATATCATTTGATCAAAGATATAATGTATATAGATATATGTACTTGGATAGTCTTTAGTTTTTTGTGTCCACGTATAACAATTGAAATCACTTGTTTTCCGCTGAAGCACACATGAGAAGAATAACTTTGTCCTTTTGTTGGATGAAAGTGAAGATGTGTGCTATTAGGAGCTTGTCTTGATTCAATTTGACATTCTAGAGTAAAGATAGGAAAATAACAGCTCAAGCTGATCTTAAGCTAAGTTTTGCGTGCAATTTTTGGATATTTTCAAGTAATGAATATGAACACAGATGTAATGCACGCACACACAAACACAAAAATTACATATAAAGCTGATAAAATATCAACTTTAATGCAGCAGTAACAATTGTTAGAGGAATATCAAATATCAGTGCATACATTATGATCATCTAAAGGTCTTTTTGACATGTTTTTTTACCATTTGGAGAATTTTATTTTTGTCCTTTTTTTCTAAAAGATTTTTATTAGTGATAAAACAAGACATAAGTACAATATTATGCATGTTCTGCTCTTGTTGATGTTGCTTCCTTCTGGTTCTGTGCAGCCTATGAAGCTGGGGGAGCACCTGAACAGCCTACTCCTCAACATGTGTGATGATGTCACAGTGAGTCGAATGTCGCTGCGTACGGTGCTGGACATCTGCAGCAAACATATCCGAAACTCCAACTGTGACCCGCCCTTCTCCTACGTCAGAAAACTGGTCCGGCTGGTGCTTGGCAGCCTCTCTCAGGTATACGGTGAAATTGGGACTCCCACGTCCAACGTTGTTGGTCTGTTTCTAGATAATTACAAGAGTTATTGTCCTTAAGTGCCCTTGTAAAGGCTTATTGTAAAAAGTTAGCACAATAACTTAAAACTACGTCCAGCTATTTTCAAGATGGAAGAAAACATCTAATGAAACTGATAAAAAGGAGACTGAAACCAAAACAGTAGAGTAGGGCGTGAAAAATACCCTGCCCGAATTAATATTGCAATTAAATTCAGCTAATAAGGAAGGCTACTCATCAAAAATAATTGATTTAGCAATCAGAATTATTTTTTACATTATTTCTAATAGTTCCTGTGCGATAGATTAGGTTTATCTTACTCCACATCCCTCAGGTCAAGCCAGTCAAGCACATTGACACCAGGATCATTGAGCCAGACCTTTTGGCAGAATGAGCAGGTGTCAAATCCTGCTGGAAAAGGACATCGGTATCGACATAAAGTCAATATAAGCTTGACTCTCCCATATTCAAGTCAGAATTGTCAAAGCTCCTAAGATAAGAAGCTGAACATTTTCAAGAAACCAAAGAAGTCCAGTTGCCTTCATTCGAACCCCTTTGATTACCAAGACCTGGATGATTGAGAACCTTCACCAGCATAAAGCCGATTAGCAGAAGTAAGCATGAAGTGCTTTAAAATGTCCTGGCAGATGTCTGCATTGACTTAGGACTTCAGAAAGCACATTGGAGCAACACCAGCAGATGACATGAATGCCCACATAATCTCGGACTATGGAAACTTCACCTGGACTTTAGTCCATGTAGATTCTGTTCCTCTTCTTCTTTCTCAAGACTCTAGGACTTAAATTTCCAAATTAAATGAAAACTTTGCTTTCATCTGATTAGAGGACTAGTTTGACTGAGCAACAGTCCAATTATTTGCTTTCTTAGTCCAAGTAAGACCCTTCTGATGTTGTTTCTAGTTCAGTGCGCAACAACTGTTGATGCTCTGTCTCCAGCCTCAGGCCACTCCTTATGAAGCTCCCCCAAAGGTCTTGAACAGCTTTTTCTTGACAATCCTCTCAAAGCTGTGGTTCTCCTTGTTGCTGATGCACATTTCCATCCAATACCTTTAATTTCCACTTCACTTTCTATGAATATGATTTGGTTTAGGTGTCGTAGACCAACATATGTCAAGCCAGTAGTCTATCCCATGATTGTGTACTGACCTAGACCGAAATAGTTTTGCAGGTGTTTTAAGTTAATTAGCTGACCAAGAATTGCCATATTTAACTTTTCCAACAATATTATTAAACCACTGAATTATGGGTTTTTGTTATCTGTAAACCACAATGATAATAATGGTGGAATGAATCTACAACAAGTTTCAATTTACGAACTGAGTGACAAATAATATTGACTGTTTCATGGTATTCCAAATTTTGAGATGAACCTGTAAAGGGTAACTTACACACTGTTATAAGCACTGTAAGCCTTTGGGTCACATAACAGATAATAGTGTTTTTTGACAGAACATATCAGGGTGTATAACTAGAAATAACTTACAATTTTTGTTGTTCCTAAACGCTTTAAAACTTTTTTTCCAGCTTGAAGGCCTGCTGACAGACAGAGAGTCTCTTCCAGAACGAAGTAAAGAGATTCGAGACAGATTGAGGGGCAAAGGCTTGCCATCTGGTAAGATAATCTACACTGACTTACTTTCTTAATAAGGAGCACCTAGAACTATATTGCTTTCTAGGGTCATAGAGAGTATAATTTTAGCATTTTGCTCTCTCCTGTACCCCTCTAAAGATTTCAACACTAAATTGTGAAATTCTACCACCTACTGTTGCCTCGCAGCACGAAGGTCGCAGGTTCAAAACTCGCCTTTCTGCGTGGAGTTGCGTGTTCTCCCCATGCATGCGTGGGTTTTCTCCGGGTACTCCGGTTTCCCCCACAGATCACAACATGCCCTATAGGTTAAAAAAAAAATTGTAAGTCGCTTTGGGTAAAAGCGTCTGCTAAGCACATAAACATAAACATAAACCTATATAAAGAAATGTGGATCTTGGGGATGGCACACTTTGGATTGAGTTCAACATCTCTGGAAATAGTCTCAGGTGCCATGGCAAGGACCATTTTCTAAATCTTATTGATTATTTGTTGGTGTCTCCCAGGGCTCTATGATCAGACTTTTAATTTTTGCAATGACTATCCTTGTCCCTGCTGATGATGCATTCTTAACTGTTCTATACGAGGGTGTAGATGCAGGGACATGTCTTTTAAAGGGCATAGCTTTCACAACCTTATGCAAAATATGTGTTTTTCTTTTCAAGAAGAAATCTGTGAAAATATATACTCTTTTGTGACTCTTATTCTGATGTCCTTACCAAATTCATATATACTGAATCATTGTGGTGACAAGTAAGTGAAAAGCAAAACCGGTCATTGAAAGTTACCAGTATTTGTAGATACTTACTGGAAATACTCCGGAAGACTCCCTGCTAAATTTGCACATCGTTTGCCGAAGATTTAACTAGAGGGCTGGGTGAAAGAGAGCTGTGGACATTTGTGTTCTCATTTGCCACTCCTTTTACCATTTTAAGAAAATTCCAAGAATGCACTTCAAGCTTGGGGGAAAAAAAAGCACCTTTTCTGTATTAAAGTTGAATGTTTTTTTTTTCAAAGCCCTGATCAATTTGTGGTCAAAAGAAAATAAATCACTTCTTTTGTCATTTAAATAACCAATAGCTAAACCAGTGCTTTATACACATTAACTTGGTTGTAGTGAAAACTGTAAACTCCTGAGATGAATACTGTGGTGAATCTGATCATCAACTTCTATAAACATAAGGAAAGGGACATTGTCAAAGTCCCTGTGGAGTTGGAGATGTAGAAACGCATGTATTTACAGTCATTGCTTTAGGGTAAAATATGTATTTCCAACAACCAAAATTGTGTTGCTTTACTTTCAGGCAGCTGGTGAGGGTTCCTATTACCTGGGGATGTCATATGGTCAGAAACATCGAGACTTATAAATGCATTTTGCATTTGTTCTCTTTGTATTGAAAATTTTAAGCCTCAAAATAAATACTGGATGGGGTTGTGTCATGATTTATTTGGCTTCACTGTGTTCCCTCATAATTCTAAACATAGATTTTAAGCACCAAACATTAAGTGCTCTCTCCTGTACCCCATTAGTTGATGTAATAAATGCATGAACTAGTTTTTCAGCATCACTCCTGGAAAGGATGCTTCTAAGCTTAGCAATGTTCTAAAGATGGAAGAAGGAAATCCTACAAACCTGTTTAATGTTGGATTTGAATGACGTGTCCTGGTCAAAGATAACACCAAGATTTCTTACTTTGTTCTTGATTTAAAAGCAGAAAGTTTAGAGTCGTCCAATTTTTTATGTCTTCAAGACAAGTCCGTAATCTACCTAACCGATTAGGTTTATCGGGGTTAATGAATAAATATAACTGAGTATCATCAGCATAACAGTGGAAGTTTATCCCATGCTGTCTAATGATTTTACCAACTGGAAGCATATATATAGTAAAAAGAATTGGTCCAAGTACTGAACCCTGTGGTACTCCACAAGTAACCCTGGAATATGAAGAAGATTTGTCATGTACATTTACAAAATGAAATCTGTCAGACAGGTAGGATTTAAACCAGCCTAGCGCTGTTCCTTTGATCCCTACAACATGTTCAAGTCTTTCTAAAAGAACATTGTGATCAACTGTGTCAAAGGCAGCACTGAGATCTAACAAGACTAGAACAGACACAAGATTCTTATCTGAGGCCATGAGAATATCATTTGTAACTTTCACTAATGTGGTTTCAGTGCTGTGATACTCTGTAAAACCGGACTGAAATTCTTCAAACAGATCATTAGTGTTTAGATGCTCACATACTTGATTGGCCACTATTTTCTCAAGGACTTTGGATAAAATGGTTTCTTAAGTAGAGGTTTGATTACAGCAACCTTAAAATCCTGTGGTACGTATCCAATTATTGTGAGTCTATTTGTGGTTTTATCGAATTAATAGTTGTTTCTCTCTTTTTCAGGGAGGAGTGCCGCCCCCAGGGTTCTGGAGCGCTATCGAGCCAAAACACAGGAACTAATGCCTCTAAATCGTGGCCTCAGTCGTTCTATGGGCTCATTGCCAATCCAGGACTTGTTAAAGGGGGATGAGGGTGCAGGTCCACTTCTGTCTGATTATCACACAAACTCTGACTCCCCCATAGACCCCCACCCTAAACCCCCCTCACTACAGAACCAACTCTCCTACACTCACATACACCCTTTTCACCCCCAAATTAAGAGCCGCCCTGTGGAACTGGATCGTAGATCTTTATCATACTTCAGCGGGGACCGGGGACCAAGTCAGCCCAGAAAAACCTGGGCTTCCTCTGTGGATTTGGCATGCATTGACCCTGAAGCTCTTCGCTTTGGGGCTTTGGAGGATGCCCGGAGAGGCAGCAGTGCCTTAAGTACACAGTCTGTAGGCAGGCGCAAATTGCCATTGTCAACCTCAAAGGAGATGGATTACCACTTTTCTGAGTTTAGTGGGCTGCAGAATCTGAGGTCTCATCACTTCTCGGCACTGTCTGTTGGTTCAGGAGTTCCTGGTGCATATGACAGGTTCAAGGAAAGACAGAGAAAACTACGGCAAGCAGTTGATGGTGAGTAATAAAATACTACCTGAACTATAGTTCCATAATAGAGTGAGTTATGGAGCAGAAAATCTGCAATTATTATGCTGTTTAATTTGATTTTCTTTCTGGTTATCAGTTAATTTTAAAACCAATACAGTCCAAAAGAGTAATTTGTTTTTACATTTAGGCCTGCGAACATTACATAAACTAGTGAATGTTTCTTTTTCAGTATATGCAGATTGTATTGTGAGGTTTTGCTTCATAGTGGAATTTGTATTTGTTAGCAGCAGCATGTTCAAGTGGTTCGGTGTCCTTCAACTCTTCCTAATTGTAAATGAGGTGAACCAAGGCATGTGCTGGTTTCCCAAAGTTATTTTTACTTTCCATGACTTTGAAATATAATACATTGTGTTTTTGATCCAGTTTACCTTGAAAAATAATGTAGAATTAAAAATGTAGGTAAACATTTACATTTGCTAAAGCCAAGACTGTTTGTCATGATGAATTTCTTGAAGGTACAGTTTAGAGATGGGTTATGTGTTCTATTTTTGGTGCATTGTGGTGTGGAAAAATATGTTCTAGATTGATTTAAAAATGTTCAAAAGCAACTTTAAAGTGACAGTGTGTATTTTCCCTGGCAATAGGGGGCAGTGCGTACCTAAATAATTGCAAGCAAGCAGTAGTTTTGTGTTCGAGTAAGACCTTACCAAAGGAGGGCCATTAGGGCAAAAAATCTCTGGGAGCACAACCTCCAGCAAAATAATAAACGCATCAGACTCCCTTTTGTCACTAGCAGCGAGTGAAGAGGTAAATGTGTAAAACAACAAAATTTATGAATGGCGAAAGTTTTGTAACTCTTTGTTACGAATCAGTAAATGCATTTTGTCCTCATGGGCTCCTGTAGAAGGAAACATGGCGTCTAGTATGCTGTCGCCCATAGACTTAGACCTGTTCCCATGCGTTTTAGACCCAATTTTTAAGGTTGTATGTTACGAAGCCACCAATATTTTTCAACACCCGGGCATTATTAACTAATTTTCGACTACATTTCGATGGATATTTCCAGAGATTGATAGTAAAAATTACACTCAAACTCTAAAGATATTATTTTGTTTATAATTTAGAGTTATTAGAAGTAATTGTCATTTGGGTCATTAACTCATTCACTGCCATTGACGACTAAAGTCGTCATGTTAAATCCAATCGTTCACTGCCAATGACGACTAAAGTCGTCATTTGCATTTTTTTACTATGTGGGCATCATCAGGCCTTTCTTCTCCCTGTGAAGCTAGTTTCAGATTTGAAACCCACCTCCCCTGGAAATAGGCCACTAATGCCCACTTTCTGAGTTTCGAGTATAGAACGGTTAATTTCTTGCTGCAGTTGAGCATGTTTTAGTCTGTTGTCATGTCATTTCACTAATAACTGTTTTAAACCTCCACCGGTGCCAGAGTGGATGGATATTCTGACAAATTACTTCTGCGTTGGGGACAAAACACCACCCATTAAAACCATGCATTCTGTCCACAAAGACGCACAGGACATGCTTTGCATGCTGTTTTGCTGTGATCTTACACTGGGTTGGTCTTAGCAGTAATTTATTTTCTTCTTTTTTGGCTACACTTACCAGTATTACATTCTTAACCCTTTAATGGTAAACTATTTAAAATATAAGGACTAATCTTTTTTTTTTTTACCTTCTTTGTTTATTTAGCCAGCTGAAACCTATGTGAGTCCAGAGCATTGCAGCTAAAATGCTGCTTGGAAATGACCAAATTTAAAGATCTTTAGAGACACAAAATAATTTGCAGAAAATAATCAAAACTAAAATACAAAACAAAACAAAAAAATAGAAGAAGAAAGAAATCTGCTTCAGATTGCTCAATAAATTACTGCCAACACAGGGAATGGAACCAGCATTAGAACATGGCAAACAGATGAAAGGCAGATGCTTTATCCACTAGACCAGGGGTCGGGAACCTATGGCTCGTGAGCCGTCTGTGGCTCTTTTGATGACTGTATATGGCTCTCAGATAATTCACTGAAACCACAGTGTTAAACATAAAAAAACTTTCTTGTGCATTTTAACATCCATCCATTTTCTACCGCACCTGTTTAAGCAACACATTTTCACTCCCAGCGTGTCAAAAACAAACGCTTGGTCAGCCACCCTCCGCGTCAAACCCCTGACTCCAAAAGTGCCCTTTTTCGTTACTTATGTACGAAAAAGGGGTTTTGAGAGGAAGGTTAAATAACGAGGATAAGGTTCGGGTGCGGTACAATGAGCTCGTTTGGTGCCCCGGCTGCGGACATCCCATCGTGTCAGTTTTACGCTGCATTGGGATCTGCAGTCAGAAAAGGGAAAACCCCTTTTCGTACTTAAGTGAGGAAAAAGGGCACTTCTGGTGTCAATGAGCTAGAGGTGATGAGAAAATGTTGGTCTTATTTAAAATTGCACGCATTTAGTTGTATTCAGTGTTTAAGGGGAAAAAATAAATATATATATATATTATACATGGCTTTCAAGGAAATACATTTCAAAATATTTGACTTTCATGGCTCTCTCAGCTAAACAGGTTCCCGACTCCTGAACTAGACCATGAAACCTGTAGAGAAGATGTTCATACATTTAATTAGAAACCATAGAAAGTGAAATATCATAAAATATGAAATATCACCTTAATGGATCTTTGAATAAATTTAACCAGAAGATTGGATCTTTTTATTGCAGGGACTGAGCAACACTTCATATCAACTCCAAGGAAGAGAGAGTCAGGTTTAAAAAGTTAAGATTTATTTCTAAACAATTTAAACAAGACTAACTTTAAACACTATGTGATGATGAACTAAGGTGGAGTAAGACTGAGAATGGTGTATGTGTGAATATGTTCAGAACCAGCAAATCCAGAGAGACTATTAGTTCTGATGGGAGTCAAATGGTGTTTCGCTCTAAGCTTTGGTTGGAGATTACAACACACATTGAGATGCCATCTGTCGGTCTACGAACCCAGCGGAAGTCCCCGTTTAGATCAGGAGGTGTCGAGGTCGAGCTTGGACCTTGTCTGGAACCGAAGCCTGTAGCAAAGCCGCAGTTGCCGACCAGTCCCGTCTTGAGATACTCCCAGGTCACGACAGTTTATTGGCATCAGCGAGACCCTGAAGGATCGTGATGGTTCAGCTTTTATTCTGAAGAAACTGTTTCAACAGATGGAACATGCAACAGATTTAATCCAGCTTGTCGTTAGGTTCTTTCTGCTTTAAGAAGAAGAAAATATCATTTCTATAGCGCCTCTTAAGATCAAAATCACGAGGCGCTTCACAAAAACAAAAACAAAAAATATAAAAAATTGTAAAAATATAAAAAAGCACTTAGAAAATGTTTAAAAGTATATTCAAAATGAGCAAGAATAAGCAATTGCGATTTAAAAGAAAAAATGTTAAGAAAGAGAGAGTGAATAGGAAAGAGGGAAATCAGTGGATCCTGAGGAAGGTGGAATAGGTGGGGAGAGCAGAATAAAGAGAGAGTGGTGAAGAAGGTCATACAAAAGCCAACTTGAACAAGTGAGTCTTCAGCTGCTTTTTGAAGGAGACCACTGAGTCCACTGATCTCAGGCTCAGGGGGAGAGAGTTCCAGAGTCTGGGGGCCACAGCAGCAAATGAACTGTCACCTTTGGTCTTTAGCCTGGTGCTGCACAACCAGTAGGCTTTGATTACTGGACCTCAGGGACCTGCTGGAGGTGTAGGGACTAAGAAGATCACCAATGTAAGATGGTGCTTGTCCATGTAAGGCCCTATAGACCAGAACCAGGATCTTGAAATGAACCCTGAAGTTGAGTGGCAGCCAGTGAAGCTGGAGGAGAAGCGGGGTGATGTGGGTGTATTTGGAGGATATGTGGGTGTATTAAGAGTAAAGTTACGGATTGGCCACTCTGATAACTTCTCTAGAACGCTTGGAACTCAAGTTAAGATGACGTGGGGCATAGTTTTATAATTTGGATGTTTTGATTTACTGTCGAATCCAAGCCCCCACAATGCGGCTCAAAAATTGAGCCCAACCCGGAAGTACCAAAAATTGCAGTTCCACCCTGGGGGCTGGGGGCTGGTGTCAGAAGCGAGCAAATCCTCATTGACTCCCATGTTAAAAATACAAATTTCACAGCAGAAATAAACATGTTTACAGCCTGGTACCAGAACATGTTTTTGGTTTAAATTATCTAGTTTACACTCATGACAACTCTGAGGGGGTGAATTTTTTTCTCACTCTCCTGTTTAAGTGTATTAAAAGCCTAAAATTCTGTATAATTAATGAGCATCCGACCCACGTGACCACAGAGCTAGCTCCGTGGAAAGGCCTCAGTAGAGCCTCGGTCTGGCCTGGAAACTTTCCGGGATTTTGAATTTCTGTGTTTGTGTATTCTGTTTTGGATATTTTTAGTGCAATTGTTGGACAAAATGACTTGCTGTGGTATTAATTGCACTAATAGAGCGTCCAAGGAGTCTCCACTTCATTTTTTTCGGTAAGTAAAATTATATTTATGTATTTTAGGTCACTGCCGAGCTGAGCTTAGATTTTAACATGTACTGTTTAACCATAAAATTTAAATGTAATAGGGTAAAACCCAGTGCATTTAACATAATGCTGCACTTTAGAAAATGGGTTGAGATATAAAATGTTGGTGGAGCTGGGTTCCGACTATCGGCTTGTGGAGCTCTCGGGAGACTGATGTTTTCCACCCGTTTCTCCCCTCCCTGCAGCTCGGCGCATCTCTGTGTGATCGCGCCTTCTGGGGGGGGGGGGGGGGGTCGGACTTATGTTAAGCATAATTCTGCCCACACGAAGATGTATGAAAGACCTGGATGATGAAGCTCAATGGTTAAAGGAATCACTGAAGCCGTGTGAAGCGCTCCATCGCGCGTCTAGACGGTACCGTAGGAGGCGAGCTGCCATGGTTCGCTGCATGCTACAGCAGCGGGCTATCTAGGTGCGCACAGTGTCCCCCGGTCCCCTCCTCCTCCTCCCCCTCCTCCCTGTCCGGAACTCGACCTCACCAGTCTGAAGCAGCCATCTTGTCCGTAACAAGTCCGGACCTGTTACTAGGGGCTTCGTCCGGTTTAATTACGGAAAACGTTATCCGGATGTTTGTATTCAGACACAAAGGTCTTACGGACAGAGTCCGGAACATTTCTGTTTTTCATGGCCTGTCTGAAGGGGGCTCAAGAGATGTCTACATGCCTCTGTTAAGAACACATATGGTAAATGACCTATATTTGTATAGAGCCTTCTTAGGATTCTACCATTCCTCAAGGCGATTTGCAATACAGTCATTCATTCACACATTCACAAACTGGTGATGATTAGCTACAATGTAGCCACAGCTGCCCTGGGGAAAACTGATGGAAGCAAGACTACTGAACACTGCAGCCACCGGTCTCTCTGACCACCACCAGCAGACAAGGCAGGTTAAGTGTCTTGCCCAAGGAAACGACAGCAGCATTCTCTGGCCGGAGCCGGGATTGAACCTTCCATTTATTGGTTAACCCGCCACACCCTCTGAGCCACTACTGGTATCTTAATACTGGCATCGACTAGCAAAACAGCTCATCTAAAGGATTTCTTTAGATTTCACATGATCTGTTTTCTCAGCTCCAACAGGACTTTTCTGTATTCATAACTCATCGCACACAACAACTTTGTCATTAGTATTGCACAATATTGGGATTTTGTCAGAACAGTCTTGGTCATGTGGCATGTTTTTGAAAAACATCTTTCAAGCCAAACAGTTCTTCGTTAGAACATGCAACATTCAGCTCAGGCTCAAACGGTCAAAGATACAAAAGCAATGTTATGTCTGTAATAGGTTATAAATCAGAACTCAGAGCGTCTCGTCTCATTTGAGATAAATCCTCTGGAAGACCGCAGTATCATTACTGAGTAGAGGAACAGTTGAAAGGAATAAATCTTGTGATTAAAGCTCATAGAGCAATCAGCTGGCTGAATCTGAAGGTTTTAAAGAGAAACGGCGACCGCAGTGGTGTGATGTGAGCGGCCAGGCACTTGGACTTGTAACCAGTTGTGTGTCTGAGTGTGAGTGCCATGTGGGTTGGGAGCTGGGTGCTGGCTTGCGTGCAGTAGTATTGGTGTTGGCTGGGCGGTAGTGTTTAGACGGAGTGAATGAGGGGCTGGCACGAAGGATGCCAAGTGGCTGATTCTAATTACAGAGCAGCCTAATTCTAGCCTGCTGCTAATTGCCACACATGTTCGGTACATAACCATCCTCTGTTGTCTTTTACACACCTGTGGGTTTTTATAGATGTTTCTAACTGGTTAAAAACCATGCTAATACAATTGTGTAGTGTTCTGGTTAAGCATGCAAACATTTATCCTTTATTAGTCAGCTCACAGAGCTTTATGTTTTTCTCATAAGCTTATTGCATTCCTTGTAAGATCTCCATAGACTAGTTACTTTTACTCAGGAAGTGTAACTGCATGGGTTTTCAGGCCACCTGGCATCAGAGGAGAGGCTTGGTTGGCATCATATAATAAACCACCGTCTTCTGTCTATCTTTACTTCTTTTTCCTCATCTCTCTGTTCTTCCCGACAACCCCCAACTCCACCCCTCCACATCTGTTTTCAGCCTCCATGCTTCTCTGGCAGCTATTTTTAATGCTGAGCTAGCCACCAAGCAAGCACAATTTTCTTCAACTGTGACTTTTCACCTCTAGTGAGTTTTTCTTTTTCTTCCTCTGTTCTTCCAGTTTTCTCTCTGCTTGACGTCATTAGAGGCTTTTTGATATTTTACAATAGTTCAAGAATGATCTCAGGCTTTTTGTTAACAGGGTGTCAATAGAACATAGAGTTTCAAAGACAGAAACCGACTTGGACTTTCTGTTAAACCCTGGAAGCGCGAAGAACCCTCCGAGGATTAAAAACTGTATCATAACTGGCAGGAAAGTCTAAGCAAAAGCATCAGATCACCATAGATATACATAAAGGCTTTGGCTGTGCAGCAATAACATTTACAACTCTAATATCCGCCTTTTGACTAAGCTGGATCAGGTGCAGAGCTGCTGCTACTGCCAATTTGTGCTGGTCTACATGAATTATTCTCTAAGAATCAGCATGTTTTTTCTACAGGACAGAGTCCTCACACAGTCACAGCTCTGCGAAGATCTGATCCAGCACCAGAATACTCTGAAACCCCCCTTCTGCTGTCCTATGAACATTGATTAATATTACAAGAATAAGATTTATAAAGACAATTTATAATTAAACAGATTTGTTTGTAAGTTTTAAAACATGAAAGAGTATTGAGAGAAATATCTGTAGGGTCCTTTTTCAGCATCAAATTGCTCACACATTATAAGTGATATCAGCAAATCAACCTCAAGATGGGCACAAATTAATAGTGTCAAGTTTACTTTGCTGTAGTCTGCATTTTTAGTGTTTAAAAATGTGTAACTTGTCAAGTCTTTTTGACAATCTTTTTCCTCTTGCGTTTTGTTTTAGTTTTTCTTCCCTCTGCAGGACTGTGATGGCACACCAGTGGTCTTGGGGTCCCACGGAGACACACACCACTTCTTTCCTCTTTGTATGTGCTCTTGCAAATGCCAACACTGTGTGCATGTCTGTGTGTGTGAGGGCATGTTCCTACCCAGCCCCTACCTCAGTCTCATCCTTGTGCCTTTGCAACCCTTCCCCCTTTCCCTTTTTGTGCTGAGATGCCTCAATCTCCAGTGAGTGGAGACTTTCCTCGTAAGCCTAGGAGCTGTAATTGGAGTCATGCGTAGAGGATGAAGGAATTCCTCTCATTATTGGACTTTTCCGGCTCTTGGCAGCAGGTCATGTGGCTTAGAGATCAGGCAGGTTCAGTATGAAAACCAATAAAGGAGAACAACTCAAGGGGACTGGGAGAATTATTTTCATGATTGTGTTATAGATTTGTTTGTTTTTCAAGACTTAATGGGGAAAGCTCGAGAATGTTTTGATATTTGTTCATGCAAACCTGTTGAGCCTTTGATTTAATCTTGAATTGGTTCAGCAAGCAGACTAACCTTTACTTCTTTTAAATGACACACTCAAACATTTATTTCTACCAAGTTGTTACATTTTTCTGTAAATGCATGCTTGGACTGGCATTTTTATAATTCCAGCAATGAGTGCCATCCTTCTCAGTCATTACCTGACTGGAAACATGATGGTCTATTTAAAATGTATTTTTATTTTATTTTAAACATGTCAATTTTACATCACAGTGGAAAAATTATTATGGACTCAACCATTTTGGCCTGCGACGGGGAAGAATGTTGTTGATTTATGCCGCCTTCTCATTTGGGCCGGCTTGGTCACACCCAGGTATAGTGTTCACATCTGGTTAGCCTGTGCTCAACTGGTGGTATTTTCAACCCTCATCCCCAAGCTGACTGCTGACCCAACACATCCACTGCCAACCGATTGGCCAGCTGAAATTCATGCCTACCATTAGGGGTAGCCTCCGTTTGGCAGGTAGAATCTGCCAGCTGGGGCTTCCAGCATGCGCGATTCATTATTATTCTGGATACTGTGGAGTAGGGGTTGTATGAAGTAGTCGACTTCACTGCTCTGTAGTGACTTTTTATGCCTGTCATCGACTAGTCGCTGACACTGTCACGTGATAATGACCGACAAGATGCAGTCCTCGGAAAAGACAGCAGGTGATGAGCCCCTGCGCGTCGGGAGGTGACGCGGTGTGCCAGAGCGTCGGTACTGACACCCACCGTAAAACGGACATTTGACCAAATTGTGACCTTTACCCTCTTGCAATTTAACCTTCCCCTCACCCCCATCCTAACCTTAACCAGTTTTCGCATGCAAAGCTCTGATTGTTGACGCGCTCCAGACATCTGCGTCCTGAGCACGGCCACAGTAACATTATCATATTAGGTGTCGCCACCTCAAAAACAAATTTAACACGTGATCGTTCATGTCGGCTCATTTCCTTTTATGTTTTCTGTCTTTTATTTGTGCCTGATGCTTTTCGCAGCTGTGGAGCGGGGCGCATCACCTGTTTTGTCCTCGGTGACACACCGATCACTGATGCGGCCGGCGAGCAGCGCGCACTCCGCTGTTTTTGTGGTCGGTAGATCTTTTAGAACTGCAGTTCAAAGGTAGCTCATAAGGTGAATATATATGAACCCAGGTAGCAGTTTTTCTTTAGGACTGAGAGGAGATGCAGGAAGATAATAAACAGGCAGGACAGAAAAATAGTCGAATACAAACAAGTTAGTTTTTGTACCTGGTGGTTGCAACAAACAGACACCATTGAAGGTAATCAGAAGTGAGGAACAGAAAATGAAATAATTATTTTAATGTTTAGAGCAGCAGGAACTCCGAGAGGCTGCAGGCGCATCAGTGAGTTTGCGGCTGCTGCACGGGGGAGGGGGGAGAGGGCTGAAACAGAAACTACCGTTGTTAAATGAGATGTGTCTAACGTTGAAAATGAGGGCGCAGTTTTAATTGTCAAAAACTCCAGCGAACCAACCGACCCCCCCCCCCCCCCTGCGCCGCTTCAGGTGTATGACGTCATCAACGACTAGTCAAAGTCTACTCGATTTTTATTACTTGACTGTCGACTTAAAAAAAATTAAGTCATGCAGCCCCTACGCTGAATCCGCAGCAGTTTTCTCTCACTGAGACGTGCGCACACAGAGAAACAGCTCTGTCGAGGCTTGAGCTGGCCAGCGCGGGGACAGACCCAACAGTCTGTATGCAACATCAGAGTCGGTCTCCAAAAGCAACACTGCTCACGACAGCCTTTGTTTAACTTAAAGGAGACACCACAGACGTCTCTGCACATCTTTCACCTCACCCACATGCTCAGAGATTTCTGCGTGCTTGGCAAGTGTGTGTGAACAAAACCTACCAGTGCAGGACCCAGAGCGATGCCACCCAGCCTGGACCAAGCTGAGCCAGATGCGGAAGTGGCATTAGCGTCCAGGAGAGAACAGAGCAAGTCTCTGTTGGTAAAAGCTAACTATTAACATTAGCAACTCCACAATGTGGCAGAACTCCTCCAGGCTTGTTATTTCTGGAGATAAAAGAAAAATCAAAGTCGCAGAGCAAACCGAGTCAGTGTTAGTTGCGTTGCTGTTGGCAAATAAGAGGCAAGATTTCTGAATATCAAGAAGTCAGACTCCAAATGCTGCTGTCTTCAGCTCACAATCTCCCCTGGCTCACTTCTAGTTCCTGAAACAGGAGTGCCAGAGTCATTTTCCCAAAAGAGATTGACCCACAAAGCATTCATTTATACTAGAGACCACTGCAAATGTGTTGAATAAAATTTGTGAACTTGGATTTTAATTGCACAGATTGACTGAAATGCTGGTTTGAAGCGGGCATGGATTTTTTCCAAATGTCATCTTTAAACATTTAACAAAGCTTGATCGTTTTGACATGCTTAAGACTTAAATAAATCTAGCTGATGATATTATTTCTTTATTTTCCAACAGTTTCGTCTACTGACTGTCCCAAGAAATTAATTTAAATGTATTGACAGTAATGGTTGTTTTTAAGAGATAAATGGTTTTCCCTCTAATTATATTCTTCCCTTTACCCAATAGGTTTTTAAAGCTCAGCACATCAGGTTGTATCAGAAATGGGCAAGTTACCACATGTGTGGGTAACAGCATGTGTGTCTGTTTGTTGTTTGAACTTTTAACCGCATGGGTACATGGCCATTTAGTGCTCCGTAACAATCGTGTGTACCTCAAACTCGTGACTCACTTATCGCTGGAAGATGTTGAAATTTGTTTCGGGTGACAGTCTGACCAGTCTTTCCGCTTCAGACCGACAGCGTAGCTGCGGCCAAGCTGAAGCGCCTTTGCTCAAGGTGTTTACCAAATAAAGACGTTTTTACAGACAGAGGTTTGTTGTGTTGTGAAACTGAAGTAAAATTCCTAAGTAGTTACTGGAAAATTTTGTTTTTTCACAATGTGAAGTTGATGCTGAAGAGCAAGACTTTCAGGTTGGGCTTCTCAGCAGAAAAGCATGTGACAGACTTTATGCAGTATTGTGTTTTTTCCTGAACACCAAACGGCATAAGGTTTATATAGCAATGATTATAAAAGATAACATAATCGGATGAATTGATCTTTATTTACTGCCGTGGTTCTTCCACCAGAGCAGGAAAAAGCACAATGCATGAACAAAAACATCTAACCTAACGGGAGGCTCGTCTCACTCATGTAAACCTCTGTGTCGTCATTATCATTGTTTATCAACACTAGCACGACTAATGCCTGTTTGTGTTGCTAATTCTGTAGGATAATAGTTGGTCAAAATAGTTCTTGGGAAATTTACTGTTAAAAGAAAACAGTTCATTGATTCACGTTTTTTTAATTCTTGTAAAAACGTGTGTGTGTGTGTGTGCGCGCGCGTGTGTGTGTGTGTGTGTGTGTGTGGACAGGGGGGTAGGGGTATAATGTTAAAAAAATTGCAGAATGTTTTACCTTAACCACAATAAAATCCCAAACATGTCCACATAACTATTAAGTTGAACAATGTGCATGAAAGTATTGTTTTTCTCATTTGCATGGATTGTGTTCTTTGACACTTTGTCTGCTTTCAGATCCTGTCCACACCCACCAAAGGTGCCACAGTGATTACAGCTCCTCCAGTGAAAGCCCCTCGCTGGCCTCCTCTGATCCAGACTACAGGATAGGTAACACGTGGGGAACCTTTCACTCACATTTCATCAGCAGTTATACATAGTATGATTTATTTTATGTGACTGGAGTGTCTGCTCAGTGGTACAGTGCCTAGCGCTGTTGCCTTGCAACAAGAGGGTCCTGGCTTCAAATCCCAACCTGGTGTCTTTCTGCATGGAGTTTGCATGTTCTCCTGGTGCATGTGTGGGTTCTCTCTGGGTACTCCGGCCTCCTCCCACAGTCCAAAAGCATGACTGTCAGGTTGAGTGGTTTCTCTAAAAATTGTTGTTTTTCCCGTGTGTTTCTGTGTTGCCCTGCGATGGACTGGTGGTCTGTCCAGGGTGTACTCCGCCTGCCTGCTCTGACATTGCTGGAGATAGGCACCACCCCCCGTGACCCTGTGCGGATAAGCGGGTATAGAAAATGGATGGATGGATGTGTCTAAGGTGGCTGGTGCTGCACATTTATAGGGTGTCATGGTTGTGTGCCTAATTCAGTTTAGATGTAGAGTTCTGCTTGTTTTGGACTTATGACCTAATGGTAAAAGTGAATGCATTTTACTAAACACGTGGAGGAAATGCATCAGTCTTTGTCTCCATTGACAACAGAGTTAGATTTCCAAAGTTGTCATGGCTCTTTGCTTTTACTTCAGAATCAGCTGCATGCTATGAATTACATATTTTCATTTGCTATGTCGCTGTGGCATGAGGTAGCTAATTCTGGCAATGTGTGTATAACGGTTTTAGTACTCTGAATCTGGGTAGATACAGTGAAGGTAGCAGTTACTTTAATGCAGTGATGATTCTTGTAACAGACTTTTGAGAACAGATTATACTTATGGCTCTGGCTTAGCGTGACAAAAGAGCTTCGTAACTAGTGTTCTGCTAAAACATGTTTCTGCAGGTTTAATCACACCACCGTGCAGGTGGCAGCATGAGGAGGGGTGTGTTTGAATGGTAAAATAAAGTCGTTGGTGTGTGTAGCTGATATTCCTGTGTCCCTGCAGCTAAGAAACCCGGCGATGTGGCGAGGTACAGCTCTCAGCTGGCACTTTCATCAGAGCATGATTCCTTGTCACTGACAAGTCACAACAGACTCAGGTAACCTGCTGACTGCTGCGTGTTGCTTCTTCCGACCTGTCTTCCTTCAGGCTACTGTTGAACAATGCTCCTCCGCTCATTTTTTACATTCATTTTTTATCAGATTTTTTTTTGATTACCTCTTCATTGTGAGAAACAGAGATTATAACGTACTTGACAAGCAAAATATTTGAGATCTTTCTGAAGTAAAAACCTTGAGTTAGAGATTATAATCATCACCGTATCACATTTCTGATAGGAAATCAACCAACCTTTTTTTTTATCTTGTGTTTTTATTTATGTTTTGCAATCAGCTCATTAATTCCTGTCAGGCTGCAGTCAGAACTGTACGGCTGGCTGCTTCCATAAAACTTGTGCATGGCTGCTCTAGTATTCACAAAGGCTTGCATATTTACACATAAAATATGAGCAAGTGTTTTTCCACTTGTCCCCACTTGGTAAGAGATTTGATAAACCCAGGACAAATTATTTGCTAGTCCATTGAAAGGCTAGCATAGTGTTACCCAAATGTCTTTACTGTATGGAAAAGGAAACAAATACAGGCCCAAGCTCATCTAAATTCTGCATAGAGAGTTTATTGGTAATAAGATTCTGAACCCAGAACCTTTTTTCTTTGGCAAGTTTTTGTTCAATAATATGAAACTAAAACGTTGTCATATTCCATTCGTGTGGGCAGCTCTTTGCATCAACACTGCTAATTCATCATTAAGGCTAATTGTTGTAGCAGCTGTTTCCCTCTGGCTAAGCTGTCGTGTGTGAAGGTGATTTACTGACTCGTCTAATGATTGAGTAGGTAATGCCTGCCAGCTCACAGCAGCATTATTGTCTTAAGTCATTGATTGTGTCTTTTACACCCCCCACCCCCACCTCCCATTGAAGAGCTGGTAGTTGCTCTACAACCCCTCCACTGAGCACGAAAGCCACAGACAAAGCTGTCCCATTTGGTGTTTTGGGCCACACACAGAGCTGGTGTTACACAGCAGGATGCTTCTCTAGTGAGGTCATCCAATGTGATATTCACATTCAACCTTCTCAGTGTCCTCCTAAATCTCTGGCATTACAGACCTGAACGGCCTTCCCATGCTACGCTGTCACACAGACATGAAAAAAAAACCATTATTGTGTTTAATAAAGTATTGAGACTTGGATACTTTCTGAAAACTGCGGCTAACAGCTGTCCTTCTTTAGGCAAAATGAGGGGTCAGCTGATGAAGGTCTGGTTGGAGCTGAGGTCCTTCTTCAGAGGCAAGAGGAGGAGGTGCAGCGGCTTCAGACACACCTGGCCAAAAGGCTTTCCAGGGCCAATTTCTACCCTGCAGACGAGCCTGTGGTTGACTTTCAGGACCCTCTGTATCATTCCTCTGTACCACTACGCAAAAACAAGGTTTGTCTATATGACAGTGTGAGATGTGCTCTAAGTGTGATGCCCTGTAATCTCTCAAAATGACATGTTTTCTTAGCTTCTTCTTTTTTATTCATTAAGTTAAAAACACGTGCTACAACCGACTCTAGAAAGCAAAGCAAATGCACAATTTAAACATTCTTACTGCAGAGCAACCAAGAAGCTCAAAGCTCTTTCATAATGTAAAATCTGATGAGGTCTGTACAATTTTAACGGCTTGAGTTTATTGGCCGCAACTGTTGATGCCATGCTCACTAAATGTTGTGTATGCGAACTGTGGACTGCAAAGTATAATTCATTTGAGCCTCTCTGTGGTAACTATAATTGTGTGGGACTTTGAGGTTACGCTCTGATTGATTTCTCCGCTGTAACAAATGGTGTAACAGTGTTAGTATGAGTGTCATACGCTGGAACAAATCTGCTGATGTTAGCAGTAAAACCTCTAATCCTCTTTCTAGATTAGTTGTAGATTAATCAGACAAGCAAAGATGAGGTGTTTTTGCTTTCTCGTGTTTGTAGTGTAATTATTTTTTGTAATTTAAGATGTACAGGTTGCTGGTTTACACCAGGAAAATACTAAATTTAGTGTGTTGCACAAGAAAACATATGTGATCTTTTTGTTAATCAAATTATTTTGCTTTTATAAAAACATCAGAACTTTCTTGGACCTGAGTTTGTGAAGATGACGAGTGAACCTTGCATTCCCTTAACTGTGCCCTCTTCAATAATGGTAATTATGTATACGTATGCCACTCTAAAGCTAACTTATTTGTATGGTTTCATTAATTATTTTTAATTTATTGCTTCATTTTTTTCATCTCTTAACACTAGAAACGTGGTAAGGGGGATGAAGTGCAGAGGAAGGTGGGCGTGGTGCTGCTGAACTCTCAAAAACTGGAGCTGATCTGTGACATTAAGGCACTTTGTAAAGATGTTTTTGATATGGTGGTGGCACACATCGGGCTTGTGGAGCATCATCTCTTCGGGCTTGCATACCTCAAAGGTAAAGTTGCTGTTTGTAGTTCATGAGTCAATTTCCTGTCCTATACTTGTGCAGTTGTGTTATGGAGCTACAGTGGGTACGGAAAGTATTCAGACCCCTGTCAATTTTTCACTCTTTGTTATATTGCAGCCATTTGCTAAAATCTAGGGATGCTTGATGTTGGCTTTTTTCCGGATATCCGATATTATCTACCTCTTAATTTCCGATACTGATATATGTGAGGTCCCCCCATTAACAAAAGGAAAAAATTTTTGGAACCAACATCACAAACCTTCTGTCATGCACACTTAAACTTTAAACATTATCTATGCAAAATGACTACTGCTTCATTTTCAAGTTAGGCAATGAAAAAAATTGCCATATTTATTTTTTCTCCAACAGCAGCTGAATCATAAAATGTAAACATAACTTTACAACCGTAAGGTAAAGTGCAAACAACTACAAAAGATAAAACATAAAACTCCAGCATACTTTTAAGAAGGGCCCGTAATTAGCCTACTTGGAGTAACATTTTTAAAATGAACAGGGCTCAAGCCCTGCTCTAATTGAGCTCCACATGAAACTGGCTAGTAGCCATAACTTGATTATTACAATCAGTAAAGTAACTAAGCTCAGTCAGCCTTACTCATTCAAGTAACCAATTTGCTAATTAAAACAAATGTCCAGTAAACAAAAAAATAGCGTTCTCATAAAGTGCAAAAAATTAAAGTGAAAGGAAACATTAAGGTTGACTCGGCTATGTGACAGGGTTCCTGTACTAGTTTTCCTCATTAATGCACACACAGCACCTCATATTGACAGAAAAACACATAATTTTAGAAATGTGTAATTATTTATTAAAAAAGAAGTTGAAATATCTCATAGTCCTATGTATTCAGACCCTTTGTTCAGTATTTAGTAGAAGCACCCTTTTGAGCTAATACAGCCATGAGTCTTCTAGGTAAATTTGGGGATCCTCTGCCATTCCTCCTTGCACATCCTCTCCAGTTCTGTCAGGTTGGATGGTGAACGTTGGTGGACAGACATTTTTAGGTCTCTCCAGAGATGCTCAAATGGGTTAAGTCAGGGCTCTGGCTGGGGCATTCAAGAGCCGTCAGAGTTGCTGTGAATTCCCTCCTTTGATATTTTAGCTGTGTGCTTAGAGTCATTGTCATGTTGGAAGTAATCCTTTGGGTGACTCTGAGGTCCTGAGCACCCTGGAGACCGTTCTTGTCCAGGATATTCCTGTACTTGTCCGCAGTCATCGTTCCCTTTATTATAACCAGTCTTCCTGTCCCTGCAGCTGAAAAACACCCCACAGCATGATGCTGCCACTGCCGTGCTTCACGGTGGGGACTATATTGGACTAGTGATGAGCAGTTCCTGGTTTTCATTACACATACAGCTTAGAATTGTTGCCAAAAAGTTCAATCTTGGTCTAATCAGACCAGAGAATCTTATTTCTCACCATCTCTGGGTCCTTCAGGTGTCTTTTAGCAAACTCCATACAGACCTTCATATGTCTTGCACTGAGGAGAGGCTTCTGACGGGCCACTTCCGCCATAAAGCCCTGACTGATGCAGAGCTGCAGTGATGGTTGACTTTCCACAACTTTCTCCCATCTCCTGACTACATCTCTGGAGCTCAGTCACAGTGATCTTTGAGTTCTGCTTGACCTCTCTCACCAAGGCTCTTCTCCCCCGGTAGCTCAGTTTGGCCGGACGGACCCTCTAGGAAGGGTTCTGGTCGTCCCAAACATCTTCCATTTAGGGATTACGGAGGCCACTGTGCTCTCAGGAACCTTAAGTGAAGAATATATTTTTTGTAACCTTGGCCAGATCTGTGCCTGGCCACGATTCTGTCTCTGAACTTTTCAGGCAGTTCTTTTGATTCTCATTTGCTCTGACATGCATTTTGAGCTGCAAGGTCTTATATAGACAGGTGTGTGGCTTTCCTAATTAAGTCAAAGCAGTATAATCAAACACCTGGACTCCTATAAAGGTGTAGGACCATCTCAAGGATGATCAGAAGAAATGGAAAGCACCTGAGTTAAATATGTGAGTGTCACAGCAAAGGGTCTGAATACTTAGAACCGTGTGATTTTTCAGCTTGTCTTTTTTAATAACTGCAGAAATTTCTAAAGTTCTATGTTTATGTTTATGTATTTAGCAGACGCTTTTGTCCAAAGCGACTTACAAGTGATAATCGGCATATTGCCCTTGAGGCTAACAATAACAACAACAACATTGACATCAGTCATGGAGAGTAGGGAACAAGGAGTGGACAGTAGAGAGGGGGGACGGGTGCAGGCAGGGTGCTAGCTAAGAAGGTGCTCTCTGAAGAGCAGGGTCTTCAGGAGTTTCTTGAAAATAGAAAAGGAAGCTGCAGTTCTGGTAGTGTTAGGAAGGTCATTCCACATTTGTGGAACGATGCATGAGAAGAGCCTGGATTGTCCTGAGCGTGGTGTAGGCACTGCTAGCCGACGATCCTGAGATGACCGGAGCGGCCGGGCCGAGACGTAAGCCTTTGCAAGAGGATTCAGGTAGATGGGAGCCGTACCGTCTCGGACTTTGTATGCTAGTGTTAGCTATTTGAATTTGATGCATGCTGCTAGCGGTAGCCAGTGGAGCTCAATGAATAGAGGGGTGACGTGTGCTCTTTTTGGCTGATTGAAGACCAGACGTGCCGCTGCGTTCTGGACCATTTGAAGAGGTCTCAGTACTGCCTGGGAGACCAGGGCATTGCAGTAATCGAGGCGGGAGATGACAGTAGATTGGAACAGGAGCTGGGTGGCATGTTGTGTTAGGTATGGTCTGATCTTTCGTATGTTATACAGCACAAAGCGGCATGAACAGGCAACAGAGGCAACATGATCTTTAAAGGTCAGGTGTTCATCAATCACAACACCCAGATTTCGAACTGCCTTTGAAGGAGCCAGAGATAGGAAGTCATTTTGGATTGAGATATTGTGCTGTATGGATGGTTTTGCTGGGATGACAAGTAGTTCAGTTTTAGAGAGGTTGAGTTTGAGATGGTGGGATTTCATCCATTTTGATATGTCAGAGAGACAGTTTGATATTCGTGCAGAGACAGTGTGGTCGTCTGGTGGAAATGACAGATAGAGCTGGGTGTCGTCTGCATAGCAGTGGTAGGAGAAGCCATGTGATCGAATGATCTCACCCAGTGAGGTGTTGTATATGGCAAAGAGAAGAGGTCCTAGTACAGAGCCCTGGGGGACTCCTGTGGCAAGATGGTGCACGGTAGAGGATTGTCCAAGCCAAGATACTGAATGATCGTCCTGTGAGGTACGATTCAAACCAGGCGTGTGCTTTCTCTGTGATGCCCATGCTAGAGAGTGTGGACAAAAGGAAGCCATGGTTGACAGTGTCAAATGCAGCCGATAAGTCGAGCAGGATAAGCACTGAGGATTTGCCTGTCACTCTAGCTTCTTTTAAGGATTCCGTCACTGCTAACAGAGCAGTTTCAGTGGAGTGGCCCTTTTTGAACCCAGATTGGTAAAGGTCAAGCAGACAGTTTTGTGTGAGGTATTCTGTGATCTGCTTGAAAGCCACCCTTTCAATGATTTTGGACAGAAAAGGGAGGAGAGAGATAGGTTGGTAGTTCTCCACATGATTTGGAGGAAGAGATGGGGTTTTTTTTAGCAGCGGTTTAACCTGAGCATGCTTGAGAGAGGTGGGAAATGTACCGGATGTCAGTGAAGCGTTGATCACATGTGTGACTGCTGCAGCTACTGTAGGAGCAATAGCTTGGAGCAGCTTAAGCCGGGCGTACACTGTGCGACTTTTTCACTCGCAGCGTTCAGCTTCAGCTCAAACTGTACGACTTCCTCGCAGAGCAGATCTCACGAGACATGTGCTCACACTGCACGACCCAGTTCTCGCATGCGACCTGACTGCTCACACTGTACGTCTGGTAGCAACACGTCGGCCCTAAAAATGTGCTAAAAATAGCAGTTTTTACTCAACACGTCAGACTTTTTTGTCTTGCCTGTTGTTCTTCGGGAGTGCTGCAGGAGGACACACAGGGATTTATGGGGGTTGGATGAGGAAAACGAAATAAAGAAAGTGAATCTGTGTTTTGTGATCAGTTTAATTTGACATGAACACGACAAACATGCTTTCTTGACAATCTTTGTGAGTAAAAAAACGTGTAGAAACAAAAACGAACAGCGTGTGTTATTAGGGAAATAGCGAGCGACCGGCCGGCGTTGATGCAGGATTGCGCGCGCATGCGCTGTGAGCGGTTCTGATACTTTTTGGATCGTAGCTGCTCGCAGCGCCGCTTCAACAGTGCGATACCCTCACGAGGGACGAGCGAAATATTAAACACACCAGAAGTCCCTGCGACCTCACGACTGCTGATCGGCGGCTGGTCACGTGGTGTTAATCGCCTCTCGTAACCCCCTGTACACTACACGACCGCTCGGCGCAAAACTCGCCCCGATGTCGTGGCTTCTCGCACGACTGGAAAATCGGCTCAAAAAAGTGAAAAAGTCGCACAGTGTACGCCCGGCTTTAGTCGGAATGGGGTCAAGTGGGCATGTAGTAGGGCGACTGCACGTGAGAAGCTTGGACACACAATTCTCAGTGACAGGGGAAAAAGAGGAAAATGAAGCAGTAGGGCCTGAGATGGTTGGGCTTGAAGGAGTTTGTGGTAGTGAATGTTCAGGAGTGGCCAGTTGAGTAAACTGTTTGCTTGTAGCTGCCACTTTGTCAGTGAAGAATGAGGCAAAGGTGTCAGCTGCTAGACTGTTGGTAGGAGGTGGAGATGGAGGGGTGAGCAGAGTTTTGAATGTTGAAAATAGTTTCTGAGAGTCAGTAGAGCTGAGAATTTTGTCAGTGTAGAAAGCTTTCCTTGCATCAGTGACGCTGGCAGAGAATGAGGACAGTAATTCCTGAAATTTCAATAGATCACCAGGATCTTTTGTTTTGCGCCATTTCCGTTCCGCAGCTCTAAGATTGATGCGTAGAGACTGGAGGGTATCATTTAGCCAAGGGTGCAACTGAGAGGATCTAGCAGGTCTAGTGGCTAAAGGGCACAAGTTATTAAGACAAGAGCAGAGTGGAGCAGAGTGACTCGGTGGCTTCATTCACTTCATAAGCAGAGAATGTGCTGGGAGATGGAAGAGTGGAGGCAACAAGAGAGGAGAAGTGGGTGGGTGCCAGATTGCGGAGGTTGCGGCGGAATGACCATTGGGGAGGAAGCAGTGGACCTCCCTTGTAGAGTCGTGCTGAAATGGATGAAGTAATGATCCGAAAGATGCAGCGGTGTGACAGAGATTGTGTCCATGGCACAGTTTCTGGTGAAAATGAGGACAGGTGCTTTTCCAGCTTTGTGAGTTGGAGGGCTTTGTACTAGTTTTAAATCAAATGATGGCATTAGTGACAGGAAGCCTGATGAGCTGGGATTGTCCAGGTGAGTATTCATGTCTCCAAAGACCATTGTGGGACAGTCGTGCTCAGGAATGGAGGAAAGCAGGGTGTCGAGTTCTGTGTTTAACTGTCAATATGGGGTGCTGTGTGTGCATTAATGAGGAAAAATTGAAATTAATTGATTTTAGCAAAATGGCTGCAGTATAACAGTGAAAAATTCACAGAGGTCTGACTACTTTCTGTACCCACTGTTACATCCCCGACATGTGTTGGTAAAAATGTGAAGGAAGGGGGCAACATACGAACTGGTGGAGGAGTTTAAAATGGCTTTATTTGTACAAAAAGGTATTAAAAACACAAGCAAACAGATTTCTTTTAAAGGTTAACATTACAAAGCAAATTATCAACTATAAAACACCTGGTAAAAACTTATATTAAAAGTTTTACCGCAACGAAGGTGTTTTAAAATCCTGAAGTTGGTAAAAGGCTTAAAACATTCTACTTACTAAAACACCTGGTAAAAACTTATTTTAAAAGCTTTACCACAACGGAAGGTGTTTAAAACCGAGGTCAGTAACATTGTCTCAAAGTTAACCTTAAAACCCAAACACACAAAAGATCCCACTGGATCATCCCAAAACTTCTACTAAGAGTTAAAAACCAACCCAAAGTTTAAAACTCAACAAATCCAAACGAAAAGGGGTTGAAATTACACAAAACCTGGAGGACAGCAGAACCCCTGCACTGCTGCCTCTCAGACTGCTGAAGGCACAGCCTTTTTATACAGGTGTTGGTGATCAGGGAGATTCAGCTCAGCTGTGCTCCTCAGCAGCCTGGGAGAGAGGAGAATAAGGGGCGGTGTCAGGCTGATTCACCAGAGCTGGGTGATCCTGGCTCCTGCTCTTCCCTGGCCAGACTGGCAACCGTAACAATGATCATAATGTTTATTATTATCTCATCTGAGGTGGATCCTTAAATCTTTGTTCTCAAATATGAAAAACCTGTGCTAGAGAAGTTGAGACGAAAACCTTAATATTTCCACTTTATCTTGATCACAACTTTATGCCCTTTCTTTGGTTTTTGGACAGATAATGAATATTTCTTCATGGATTCTGATGCCAAACTTGCCAAAGTAGCCCCGGATGGATGGAAGGAGGATCCCAAGAAAAAAAGAACTGATGTGCCTTTTACTCTCTTCTTGCGCATAAAATTCTTCCTTGATGACATCAACCTTATCCAGTGAGTGTAAATTTTAGCCATTAGTCAGATATTTAAATGGCATATTTGTGCAACAGTAACAGAACACTGAAGCCTTATAGTTCATGTTACATAAAGTTGAACCAAAGGTTGATTTGTTGTGGAAAACAGGCATGCTATGACCAAACATCAGTACTACCTACAGCTGAGGAGGGATATCTTGGAGGAAAGAATACGCTGCAACACAGACCATGCCTTGCTTCTGGCTTCACTGGCACTGCAGGCTGAATTTGGTGACTACCAGCCTGAGGTACTGACTCCTCCCTGTGCCTCATCAGTAACAATAGCTGGAAGTTCTGATTGACTTGCCACATATTTGTGATTATTCTGTTCTTTGCTGCAGTGCCATGGGAAGACCTATTTTAGACTGGAGCATTACCTGCCAGCGTCTGTCTTGGATAAGGTGGACCAGATGACGCTGAGGGAAGAACTGCCAAAGCTCCACAGTAACTTCTATGGTGCATCAGACGCTGAAGCAGAGTTTGAGTTTCTGAAGGTTAGCAGTAAACGTTCATAGAAATCAACATCTTATACAGATGGATGCAATTATTGTGTTTGTACTAAAACATCTATAGCAGGAAAAGAACAACATTTATTAGAATTTTTGAAGGCTGTAGCTGGTTTGCATTTATTTTTAACAGCACAGCAAAGACAAATTGTGTTGTGCCACAGGGATGCACTGATAACATATAGATTTTAAAAAGAGAATAAGTATTTGCTAATACCGAGTACCAATATAAGTACTAATAAGTGTCATTACACAACTTAAATTGAAGTTTTTTTTTTCATTAAACACTTTAAAAATAATTTAAGTGTGTTTTACTAGTAAATAACTACCCTCTTGTTGTATTTTTCTGCTGTAGAACCGCTCTTGGTTTAACACAATGTTACATTTAGTCTTTTTACTGAGACCTTTTACTGGTTTTGACTTTAACGTCAACGGTGTGTCTACTGACATTTTAGAATGAACTTCTGGAAAACAAAATACTTTTTTCTGGTAGTGTTTTTGAACCTCGATAACACTTTGTCATCAGTAACAGTAAACCTTAATACTGTCATCTTTAGCTGACACAAACTCATAATTGTGACTATTTTCAGCTGGAAAACAAACATCTCTCTATGTTGTTGTTTACATTTGTGTTGCTGGCTGCTGGTATGTTTTACATGTGAGCTTGAAACTCCATGTGAGCGATGCAGCGCACCAATACACAAGAAGATAACAATTATATATATATATATATATATATATATATATATATATATATATATATATATATATATATATATATATATATATATATATATATATATATATATATGTGTGTGTGTGTGTGTGTGTGTGTGTGTGTGTGTGTGTGTGTGTGTGTGTGTGTGTGTGTGTGATGCACTGGCACTAATGTTAACAAAGGGACCCTTATTGTAAAGTGTTACCATACCTTTTTACTTGGGAAAACGTTACCTGCATCATTAACCTGTACAAGCATAAAACTGGCTAAGCAGTTGAAATTTTATTGTGAACATAGTTTGTAGTCAGCCTTGTTTTTGTCACCTTCGTTCTTCTAGAAATGTGTCTAAATCACTGCTATAGCTCCTCCTCTGCTACCCAGCTGCTTAAAGGCATGCTGCTGTTAAATTCTTTGTTCAGCCCGATACTGTATGGCAGCAACGGCTTCTTACTCTTCTTTTTATGTAACTTGCATTCATTTTTTGTGAATTCCTGCTGCTTACTGGCTTAGACCTTACTGAGTTATGAGTATGAGGAATCACACATGGTATCGGTTCAGTACCAGATGGTGGCATCGGCATTGGTGCATCCCTAATTCCCATCACATAAATATATATGTTTTCCTGCCCTAAAACCACTGTGTTTATTTATTTTAATGAATAATTACAGTTTTGACTCAAGTCACTAAATGTTACCTGTTGTTTACCTTCTGTTAACTTCTGATTTCTTTTCTTTTGCTTCATCCCACTCTTGCTGTGCTGTTCTGGTGGCACTTTTCAAAGATTTAGCTTCAGTTATTTCAGTAACAGACAGATCTTACAGTTAGTACTTTAATAAAAGGCTGCCAGAGCGTATCAATCTGTCTATCTGAGGGATTAGTAAAAGTTTGTAGCCCAGCAGCTGTGGACTGAGGAGGAATACGCACAGACCTCGAGGGGAAACGGAAGGCATCAGTGTTGTCTGAGTCTTACATTTTCTTTAAAAGTTAAGGACATATATTTGAAGGTCGGCAAATAGCCCTGTGCTTTTGGCTAATGCATTTTTTGCATTTCTTCAAATGAACAAAATGTTGCTATTTATATTTGACGTTAAAATCTGTTGTTTTATTGACCAATGTGAGTCTTAAGGCCTGCTTTCTGAATGAAGCTTTTCAACTCCACATAAATCTACTCTCTGCCTGTTGTGAACATTTATAAACGAGTTTGTTTTTTTATTTTTTAAAGGCCAGCCAGAAATTGACCGAGTACGGAGTCCATTTCCATCGAGTTCTTCCAGAGAAACGATCTCAGACGGGCATCATGTTGGGTATCTACTCCAAAGGGGTGCTTATTTTTGAAGTCCTTAATGGAAACCGTAACCCAGCGCTGAGTTTCCCATGGAGGGAAACCAAGAAAATTTCCTTTGCAGTATGCCCTTTTTACCCTTTCTTATTTAGAAATTTAAAAGCTGCACAGTTGTTGATTTTGTTCTTTATATTTGAACTCCTTCTTTAACTTATGGTCCTGATTTTTAATTGTTTTCTTTTTAAAGAAAAAGAAAATTTGCCTCCAGAACACATCAGATGAGATTAAGCACCTTTTTCAGACGGACAGCAACAGGACATGCCAGTATCTGCTACAGATGTGTTCCGATCAGCACAAGTTCCACCTGCAGACGAAGGCACGCCAGAACAACCAAGAGCAGCAGGATTTAGGTACAGCACACCCCCACGTAGACATCGGTAACTCGGCTTTAAAAGGTGTGGAACACAGAAAAACATTTTTAATTATTATTTCCAATCAAAATTGGTCTCTCTGAGTTTCAAGCAGGTTGAACATGAAAATAGGCTCCTACACTAGTCTCCTGCATTAGTGTCTGATTGAATACAGATGGTGAAACTCTAGTAGTGATGGGATTTATGGCTCTTTCATGGGAGCCGTTCATCAGTCGGTGGTTTACCATTTACATGTCCGTGAGGGCGCACGGGGTTGGCTAGCGTTCCTCCCATTTCTATACATATCAATGGTTCCTCCTACGTCCATCACTGCAGTGGGTGGGGTTTGAGCGGGTGAGTTTGACCCACTTCCGGGGAGGTTTGTTAAGATGAACGGCTCTCTGCAGGGACTCGGCTCTCATCATTCACTTTGAAACCCGTTCAAAAGATTTGATTCGTTCGTGAACGTCACATCACTAAACTCTAGGATTACAAAAGTCTACTTCACACCGTCACTTGACATTCATGGACTCACCCTTCTTGGCTCACAACGAGGAAGGCTGTTGTTGTTTTAACGTCCAGGAAACTGCAGAGAACATCTCAACTAGTAGAAGCTAACTATTAGCATTAGCAACTCTGCCACACAGCAGAACTCCTCAAGGCTTGTGTTAATTGTGGAGATAAAACATCAGCATTGAAGAACAAACAAAGTCAGTGGTAGAGTCGTGTTGCCGTTATCCAATCTGATGTGAGATGTCCAAATATCAGGAAACGAGACTGCAAATCTGCTAGTTCCTGAAACAAGCGCATCTGAGCATCCAGTATGATCTATAAGGAAGGCATTCATTCCTACTACCACTGTAAATGAATTGATTAAATGAATGTTCAACACCTTTATTGATAGACCATTTCCTAGCTCAACCTTAAATGCTGGTCACATACTTGTAGTGTGCACTTGTAATGCCAAACATCCTTTCCTGTTCTACCTGAAGGGAGGGTGAAATATTCAGTACAGGCCTAAAGTTTGGACACACCTTCTCATTCAATGTATTTTCTTTATTTTCATGACTATTTACATTGGGAGATTCTCACTGAAGGCATCAAAATTATGAATGGACACATGTGGAGTTATGTTCTTAACCAAAAAAGGTGAAATACCTGAAAACGTGTTTTATATTCCTTTTTCTTCAAAATAGCCACGCTTTGCTCTGACTACCGCTTTGCGCACACTTGGCATTCTCTCGATGAGCTTCAAGAGGCAGTCACCTGAAATGGTTTTCCAACAGTCTTGAAGGAGTTCCCAGAGGTGTTTAGCACTTGTTGGTCCCTTTGTAAATGGCCATGGTCATGAAAATAAAGAAAACACATTCAATGAGAATGTGTGTTCATACTTTTGGCCTGTACTGTACGATAGAACATTGTTCTTTGGAGGTGATTTATGGTAGACAAAGTCACATCGTAGTTGTCTTACACACCTGAGTACGACTTGCAAGGCATGTATTCCTACTAGAAACCACTGCAAGTGAACCCTAACGCCACCTTTAATGTTAGAATTTTGAGACTTTTTTCTATAGTTGTTGATTTCGCTCTAATTGCTAACTGTCAACAAATGTAGCATACCAACTTGTTTTGTCATTTACTTGTTTTCCTTTTCACAGCAAACAACCCACTAAACAGCATCCAGTATTCCCTCAACCCTCTGGGTGTAGATGCACTTTCCAGGAATGTGACCCTGGGCAACCTGGCTCCTAGGTTGTCTACACGTTCCAACCCAGACCACCTGAAGAGGATCTCTTACTCTGAGGCGGCTCTAAATAAGGCACCTTCAGGCTCGGTTATAGTTCATGATGAGCTCCACCTTCCAGGTTTCCATCCTACAGCATCCACGACCTTTTCCAATCCTCGGCTGTTGAGTCGTTCCCACCATAACTTGGCTCTGCTGCCGGAGACTGCAGAGCACCCAATGGAGGAGTCGGACATCAGGATGTCCAACCAAGTTGTATCCCATTTTCAGCAGCATCAGCGTGCCAGTTCAGACACAGACTCCCTGGCACCCCAACAGGACAGGTACAATATGAGAAGTAGCACATTTTAAAATGTGTATTCGTAGAGCCTTGAAAGTGAGCACACTTAATGGCACCTGGCGTGGCGGGGGGATCCCAGCCTCACCCTGAGTGCCGGTGCCCACTTCCAGTTTTAAGCTGCACCTAGACACTTAGGGTTCTTGGGGTGAGTGGGGTTGTGTGGTGGCGTCAGCTAGTGTAGGCCAGCTGATGCCTGCACTGCCCTCCCCCAACCACAGATTGCATTATACAATACGCATCAACACCAAATTAGAGCAGGCGGAGGGAGATAGGGGTCTTATCACACTTCTGTTCTCAGTAAGCTGCCCGGGTCTTGAGGCTAGGAATGGAAGATGGTCGTCTGGTTGGGGTCAGAGGTGGTGTGTAACTGCTGTGTTCTGAGCTTGGCCAAGTCAGGGGTGGGTGGCTGCTGGCGGTCCTGGGGGCTTGCCGTTGTTATCTCCCGTGGCTCTGGCGGTTTCTGGCTGAGGCCCCCGGGGTAATCCTCTGCCCCCCGGGGTAATTCCTGCACTCCGGGGAGACCCATGGATCTCTGGGGCTTGAAACTCCTCCATCTTCCACATGTCTTTGGGGTCAGGTCTGTGGCCCCTCACACTCTGTGTTAAGACACTCCTATAGAGAAACCTTACATATACATACACACTTCTGTCTCCATGTCCGTTTGGATTTTAAACAACCAAAAGTATTTCTAATGAAGTTTTTGTATCAGGAGTGGCATTGATGAGAGTAAGACTGCAAGGCTTGCCTTTGACATTCACACATCAATTCTGATTGCTTCACAGCCAGAAAAAACACAGTAAAAAAAAACAAGTGATTTGTAACAAAGTAAAAATTTTCTGTTCATTCAGGATTTTTCTCAAAGGAATGTGTTTGTGTGTGAGCTATTTGTGAGGATTTGTTATTGCTGATTGCTCTACAGAGACATAGAACGCACCCTTCATCTCCTAATTGATCCTCTGCGGGTCTCCGTGAGGCTGCAAATGCTCCCTTCTGTCTTTATCACATGATGGTGCCTCCTACTCTGCTGCTATTTTTTTTACATCATGTGTTCTTTTTAAGTTGGGAATCTGTGTACATGAGTAGAGCCTAAAAACTCAGAGAAATGAGCCCTTTTGGTCTTTAGTATGTTTTATTTTCTGTTTAGTTTTGTCTCTTTGAGGCTGATCTTATGTTCTTACCTTCTCAGATCACTCAGTGCAATAATCAACAACAACAACAACCCAGCCTGGCGCCTGAGCAAGTCTCAGAAAGAATCCGACTCTTCGTCCACAGAGGATATGGGCCAAGCATATGTTGTTGGTAAAGAACATTGTATTAATGGAAAAGAGCATTAACATTATACATCAAACGTGTTTTCCTACCACTACATTGCTGTAATGTTTTTACATGACTTAAGATTGTTTACATGAAACTTGAATAAAACTCTTAAGTCAGAATTTTTTTTCCATGTCAGTAAAATCATAGGCCTCTTCCTGACTGTGTTCACCCAGTTTGGAGGCTCAAGCCTGATTTATGCTTCTCCGTCTGCGTCAGTGCGGAGACACGCAACACCATTATCCGTCCTTGCGTAGGGCTCCGGCAGGCACGCAAGTACGTACGGAGTCGAGCCCACTTTTTTAAACATCCGTCGAACGAGACGGATTACGCAAGCTTGTGATTGGTCAGGACGCCGCTGTTTACAGCTCCGCCATTACGCCCTCAAAAACATAGAGAGCCGAGGATAACTAGAAGCAGACACGGAGCAGCTTGAAGAATACCTCGCGAAAAAACTCTAAAAACATGAACGTTTAATTCTCCCGTGACTGGAGGAGTGAAAAGATGCGCAGCAAGCGTTTTATTTGTGGACGGAAATGACAGGAAACGTGTCTTTAGAGGTGGCGAGCGCATGAAGTGGAGGAGAATGAGAGACAAATATGACCGTGTTAAAAGTCTCTTATATAAAAGAAACACAATATAAACACACGGTCTTGGACCGATACATGACAGGATACCACAGAACAGTGCTACGCCCTCTGTTGTCCTGCCGGGCAATTGCTTTGCAACACTCTCCAGGAGACGGAGAAGTATGAAAGCAAAACGCTTCCGTCAATCCGTGCGTGTCTGTCCCTTGCGGAGCTGACGGAGAAGCATGAACCAGGCTTAAGCCGTAGCTTTCTCAACACCCAGATGTCCATCATCACCTACAGATGTTAGGTCTGCTGTCATTAAGACAGCTAAGTAGTTAGACGTGTTGCCATATCTCTAGCAGTATTCATCCCTGTTTCTGTATGTAGCTTCTGTTTTAGTCCTTATTGTTTGAAAAACACAAAGAAAACTCAACTCTGTTCATTTTACTTGCAAATATACTTCCCTTTGGTTTCTGCGTAGGTTTTTTTTCTGCTTACTGAACAGAGTGTTACGCCGGGGACACACCGGCCGCGGAAGCGCCGCGAAGCGCCGAGAAGCGAATCGCTCACGAAATTCGGCCGCTGCTCGCCGCTCCTCAGTTCAGATCAGACGCGCCCCAGTCGAGGCGCGCCTCGGCTCAGCTGTAGTTTTTCTTTTAAAACACTTGGTGTCCTCAATTTCCTCTCTGCCTTTTCTCAGCTATTTTCCTCTACGTGTGTGCGCGCGCGCGTGCGTGTGTGTGTGTGTGTGTGTGTGTGTGTGTGTGTGTGTGTGTGTGTGTGTGTGTGTGTGTGTGTGTGTGTGTGTGTGAACCTATGGTATGAGTTGTTTCTGCCAGCTGAATCTCTTGGAACCCGCTCCAATTCTGCAGCTGTATCCCAGCGGTTTCTTCTGAAATGGGTACGTAAATAATCATGTTTTTCGGGGGTCGTACAGCTCCTTGTGTTTCTCAACTTCCATAATTAATTTAAAGTCATCCATCTTAACTGCTTGCCTCAGACTTTCTGCCTCTCTGTCCTGTTTGCTCTGGTGAAAAGACACCCAAAACCACACCCCCTTCACGTGGTCACACACGCACACAAGTTCGATGTGTGTGTGTTCGTGTGGTTTTTCTGCAGTGTCTGATTACGAACACATTTGACTATTGCGGAATTTTATTTTGAAATGCTTTATTTTGTTAACTTTACCGGCCTGCCTCTTATGTCTAGGTTTGACTTCCTGCCAGAATTGACGCGATTCACCCGCGGCTCGCGAAAAAAATAGAGCCGACGCCGAAATGATCGCTGCACGGCGCAGGCTGGGGCGCCGGCGCGCGCAGGTTGGGGCGCCGGCGCGCGCCGGCGCGAGGCGATTCGCGGTGCTTCGGCGGCCCATGTGGTCTATAGAATAGCTCAACAAGGGCGCCGAATGAAGGCGGCCCCATTTTCGCGGCGCTTCCGCGGCCGGTGTGTCCCCGGCGTTAGTAATTGCTGAAAGAGGAATTGTTCAAAGTTTAATTTCATTATTAATGAAATGAAAAAGGTGGAGAGGATCTGTTGTGGCCTCCCTGATTGCTTGTGTTGTGTTCCCAGGTGTCAGTATGCACAGTTCCTCTGGAACACCTTCAACTCCAGCTTCTGTTAATGGTACGTAAGTAACTACACACATTTGTGTGCATTATAATGTCTGTTTGGTGGGAAAAAATGCATGTCTGTAAATCAGAATTAGATCAAGCAGAATTGAGTCTTTTTTTCCCCTTTGTGCTGTGAGTTTGTGGGTCTCAACGTTGGCCACAGTCCAACCATTTAATAGTTTAGTTGTGGGTACCAAACACTTTTTTCTTTCATCCAAGTTCAGCTTCTCTGTTCAGACTCATGTTTCAGATGTGCTAAGAGGGAAGGCCTTCAGCCGCTTGGTGCTGTTTGAATGCTGTTCAGTATCAGGAGTAAGTCAGAAACCACAGAGGAAACAAATTTGTTCTACATAAAGTATGTTATGTTTGCTGTTGTTGTGCAGACTCTTTAAAGAAAAAGCTGAGTGTGTTACCGTCACCAGAGAGAGCAGTCACAACCGTGAACTTGAAGAAAAATGTGAAGTATGGACTAGGTGAGCACTGATTTCTACACTAATGGTTGAAATAAGATTTTATTTTGAGTTGGAAATAAATACGCTTTTAACAATTATACAGTTCCTCAAAATGAAAATGAGTAGTGCAGGATTACTAAAATAACGGTTTATATCTGTGTTCGTGAGTAAAGTTAACTGTGCGTTCAGTTCATTTCACAAATGAAACATTGCAAATGAGTTCAGTTCTTTATTAGTTAGTTAGTTAAAAATTTCCTGAAGAATTGCATCACTGACTTGTTGCGTCAGAGACTTTACACCAATCCTCGTACTAGGCAAGCATGTAGCGACAGTGGAGAGGAAAACTCCCTTTAACAGGAAGAAACCTCCAACAGACTCTGGATTAGTATAAACAGCCATCCTTTGTGACTCACTGGGGTTTGCGTGTGCGTGTGTGTGTGTCGTAGGGTTCCAGGTTGTTGGAGCAGAGAACTCTGGTCGCACGGATCGAGGGACAATCATAAGCTCCATCACTCCCGGAGGTCCTGCTGATTGTGATGGCTTCCTGAAACCTGGTAGGCTGGTCTCTTATGACCCTTTACACCCTGCAGCAGTAGATGTTTAAATGTTTTTGTTATCTGCCGAGGTGATGGCTGGAGAATAACCTTCTTTTAGATTTCCATCTGGTTAGTTTGCCATGCATGTAACCGTGGTTATATATGGCATTTAGGTGACCGGCTGATATCTGTGAATGATTTAAATGTGGAAGGACTTTCTCATGCCGCCACGGTTGATATTCTTCAAAATGCTCCTGATGATGTTACTCTGGTAGTGTCACAACCAAAAGAGAGGCTTTATACAGGTAAAAGTAGGAGTATGAATGTTTTTATCGTTAGTGTTTTTATACATGTGGTTTAATCACCTCCCTGTTTCTGTTTGACAGCGTCTTCCCCAAAATGTATTCCTCGCCAACCCCAGTCCTCATTTAAGAAACCAAACTCTGCACAGAGACAAGAACTGGACGTTGATACCTCATCGGAGGAACAACAGGAAACCGGAAGTCCTATCCTTCCTCTTCGCAGCACAGGCACACCATCATCTGTCTCAGCTTCAGTTCACCAGCAGTCCAGCCTCACTTCTCAGGACTCCGGGATGAGCAGTGCTGCTAAAGTCAGCCACTCTCCTTTAGAACGAATTCAGAAGTGCTTGCAACGAGCCACCACTGCTTCCACAGCTGAACTTTGTAGTCCTGATGGAGACACGAGCATGAAGCCTGGTGGTCCCACACCTCCCGCTCTGCCTCCCAAAACTAGAAAAGTTAAACTCTTGGAATTTCCTAAAGTTTCTGAGCAGTCGGACAGAGGGGACACAGACATGGATGAGGAGAATTATTCCAGTAGTCAAGACAAACCGAAGGTCAAAAAGGTGCGGTCTTCGTGGTTGTGAGTTCATTGGTGTGAATAGATTCATTGTTTATAGATGGTGTCATCTGCCCTGGAGATCCATGACCAAAAATACACGAAGGCTTGTTTTTATCCCTGTGAACCAGATGATTCTTCCATGAACAAGCATCTAGATGCTTGGCACAACTAACTGCTCATTATTAACCTTCAACCTGTCATTACGATTTCACACACACACACACACACACACACACACACACACACACACACACACACAGCATGAATGTGTCACAATATCCGCTCACTTTAACTTCACATTGTCACAAAAATTCATCTTCCTCACTTTTTCTTTCTGCATGTTTGCGCTTGTAATAATTCATCTGGATGCCCTGTTCTCTGTTTGCAGGAAAACAACACGGAAATTTTAAATGGTAGTGCCCCAGGGGTCACTAGTCTCCCTCAAGGAGAACTATTTGACATTCAGCTGTCCAAAGTAGACGGCAGCCTGGGCATAAAAGTCACGGTACTGTTCGAGAAGGTTTTCACTTTCTCTTTGATTTTCCCCCTTTCCTGCTCATCTCGTGCTCTTGTGTTCACTTCATGTTTGGTTTGCTCTCTCAGCACTAGTCTGGTAATGTAACTCAGTTTGCATGCCTGCTGTTTTTTTGTTTGTTTGTTTGTTTTCATAAAAATAATGAAAAACAAACCACCAGATCTTTGGTTCAGTAATGACTAAAATGACTAAAACACTTAAATTGATTATTTTATGTGTTTTCTAATGGCTGCCTGCTGTTCCTTCTTGCTGGTAATGAGTGGTTTACTGGAGTGCAGTTAAGCTAACAGTTTTCATGGATTTGAAACATTGATTGGTATAAATAACACTCAGATAACAATCACTTGGTTGTACCTTGACTCAGCTGTCAGATAAATGTCTTGGCTGGACTCATTTGTGATAATAATAAATTTGTTAATAAAGTACAATAAGTTGTTAATAACTAGAGAGATTGAAATGAAGTATCACCTCAGTGTTATTCATCCTCACTAGGGAGATTATGTCACATCCGAGGTTTCTTTGTATTTAAGATGTAAGAAATTCTTAGTTTTTTAAATTTTTGCTTTAGGATTAAGTAAAGAAAATAACAATTTTCATATAATATCAGTTTTTCTTTACTCTAAAAGGGAAAACCAGAAAATTAAAAAGATCAATACAAGATTTATGCTGATGCTAATTGTTTTGCACAACTCTTAAAAACATCATCTAAGCAAAGATCAGCAAAATCCGCAGCTTTTAAGTAAAAAAAAAAAACATTTAATGCTTGCAGAATTTCTATTTTGGTATACTGATCATAATGTACCACGCATCACCCTTAGAAGGTCAAAACCCTCCACATCTGCCATCGACCCCCAGAAACAATAAATACACGTTTCTTATAGAGACTAAGAGTAGTCTCATCCCTCTTAGGGTGGAGCCAACACAACTGTTCGACATGGAGGCGTCTACGTCAAAGGCATCATACCCAAAGGTGCTGCTGAGCTCGATGGACGGATACAGAAAGGTATTAACCACTGTCCACACAAACATTACAACTAAAGACTAAATTGTAAAAACAAAGGAATTTTCTGTCTGTTGTACGTTCAGGCGATCGCTTGATGGCCGTCAACAGAATAAGTCTAGAGGGAGCCACTCATCAGCAGGCGGTAGATATCCTCAGAGAGACAGGGCAGGTGAGTAATGCCTTTTATAATGATGACACATCATTCAGCAGCTGCCCAGATGGCCTCTAACATTGTCTAATCTTGTTTTGTGTGCTGCAGAAGGTGCACCTGCTGCTCGAGAGGGCTCCTCCACCTGCAGGTGGCACTCACGCTCCCCTCACCCCTCAGGTCTCTGCGATCCTTGTCAGCAGTGACAACGAACAAGCCAAGGGCAAGGTGCCGCACCCGGAGCCAAACAAAAAAACAGATTACAGCTTCGTCACAGAAGGTGAGGAAACAACGGGGATTCTGAGTCAGAATGTAATTAGAACATTTGGAGGGCTACTTTTTGAGAAAAGATTCAAAAATCAGTTCTGTGGTTCAATCCTTAAAGGGACTTTACGGAGTTTGAATTTTTATGCTCGCGATTGCCCCCTCAGGCCAAAAGCGTAACGGCAGCTTCAATAGTAGGCTCGTGCACGAGGCGCGCATGCTGTACGTGCACACTCCTTAACAAAAATAACAGCTGAGACGAAGCTCTGTGAAGCTGACGGGGGTCACCTTCACAGAGCTCTGAGAGCTGACAATCCCGTGTGTGTGTGTGTGTGTGTGTGTGTGTGTGTGTGTGTGTGTGGGTGTGGCCCGGAGGACAGAGGGCAGGAGAACACACAGCTAATTAATTAAATAATTTGGTTCTGTACCTTTTCTCTTCAGCACAGCCAACAAGGGTTTATGATGGGTCAGTCCTCCTGCATGCTCGGATAATTCCCTTCCCTTGCTTGAAAAATTGTTCCAAAATGAAAGTTGAACTCACATTTTTTTTATCTGTGAATTCAATGCTGTTCGGCGAGTCCCAAATAAAAATTTGGGCATCTTACTGTAAAAAAATATACCATTAATGTAAAAAAGAAACTCTAAATAAACTGTGTTCTCACCCAGAATCGAACCCAGGTCTCCTGCACAAGAGTCCAACATCTAACTAGATGAGCTAAACCATCACTGATGTTTTTGGTATCTGTAATATTTATATCCTTGATGACAGCTAAAACAACGTTCAAAGAACGGTTCGGAGCGAAAATGGCTATTTTGTTGCTAATTTGCAGGAAATAACTAGAAGAAAGTGGCTAAGGGTCCTCGGAAATGTAGCTAGGTTCATCACTAGGCGTTAGGAACAGCGACAAAGTCGCTGAGTTGGCACTATCTCTCTCTCTGCTGCTAAAGCTACGGATAGCAAATGCTACGGGCGATGCCTGAGCGTGAACGCGCATGAAGCAGCATGCTCGACCCGAGCAGCTCAGCTCAACTCTCTTTTTCTGTGATTTAGCAGAAAAACAGGCAATCACAGTAAAAATGCCAGGGCTCATTCTACAGGACCAGGGCATTGCAGGAGAATGTATGAAAAAGACATTTATTATTTCTATACATGTTTTGGCTGTCAAACTTCCATAATGCCCCTTTAAGCTGCACCTCCAGAATACAGGAACATGCAGTGTTTGTTCCTGAGGGTTCTCTTTTACATTGGCATCTTTTCTGCCATAATTCCTAACATAACATCTACGTAACAGATTAAAGGTTTAGTGTGCTAGCCAGTATCGTGTGGTGTTTTGGGGTGAAAAGAGGTAGTACAGCAGCTCAGTGCCACCAACAATCTGAGAGAACCCCACGAGCAACAGATCAAAACTTCCAGAGCTTGACCTGAATGTCTTCAGACTCGCTCTGGTCCCTTTTATTACTGAACACGACTCCACTTGCCTGAACTGAGAAAGGACTCTAGTGGGTGCACTAGTGATAGACGGGGAGGGGGCACCCACAAGCACAAAGTGATTTTTGTCACACAAAAACACAACAATGGCAGGCAGGGCAGTGATGCTGAACATTCTGTTCAGTCTTGAGGTTTTTGTCAGGCAGCTGGCAGAAAGCTCTGGAGCAGCCAGTGACTGGCCCACCTTTTTAGTTTAGCTTTTAACTGATTACTATTTATTGCATTGCTTGTTTTACCTATTTATTTTTAATTACTGTTGTGTTACACATTCATGTTTTTATTTGTATAATCACATCTTATTGGATATTTTACATCATACATTTTACATATTTTCCATAGTAGCTCGTGTTATTTTACATGTCACGTATTTTGTTCCTTCCAGTGTTTCCTCTGTGGAGCCCTCTGCCTCGGGACCGGTGGTCGATGGCGGCAGCTGGGGCACTCCTAGGGTAGTGCCCAGGTAGTGGTGGGGGGTTGCCACCCTCCCTCCCAGGGCGCCCTGGATTGGTGTCTTGGCTGCTGCCGTCGATCTGCTGCTTTTGAGGCAGATGGCTCCCTTGATGGCGTGTCTTTCATTACCTGTCCAATCTGAGCTCAGCCTAGTGTTTACTGTGGTCTTTTTGTGTGTGTGTGTGTGTGTGTGTGTGTGTGTGTGTGTGTGTGTGTGTGTGTGTGTGTGTGTGTGTGTGTGTGTGTGTGTGTGTGTGTGTGTGTGTGTGTGTGTGTGTGTGTGTGTGTGTGTGTGTGTGTGTGCGCGCCTGGGAATGGTTTGTGGATTGGGGTGAAACTGTCACAATTGTTTTAAGTGTGGGAAAGGAAGGGAATGTGGGTTAGATGGTACGGCTCCCATCTACCTGAATCCTCTTGCAAAGGCTTACGTCTCGGCCCGGCCGCTCCGGTCATCACAGGATCGTCGGCTAGCAGTGCCTACACCACGCTCAGGACAATCCAGACTCTTCTCATGCATTGTTCCACAAATGTGGAATGACCTTCCTAACACCACCAGAACTGCGGCTTCCTTTTCAATTTTCAAGAAACTCCTGAAGACCCTGCTCTTCAGAGAGCATCTTCTTAAGTAGCAACTGTACCAGTGTACCTGCACATGTGACGTGACAATAAAAGTGATTTTGATTTTTTTATTTTTTATTTTGTTGTTGTTAGCCTCAAGGGCAGCATGCCGATTATCACTTGTAAGTCGTTTTGGACAAAAGCATCTGCTAAATATATAAACATTATATGGGTCATTTTAATCTGTTAAGCACTTTGTGTTGCATCCTATGCATGAAAAGTGCTACATAATTAAAGTTTGATTTGATTGATCCAACCTGATCAAATCAAATTGAGTTGCTCTGAGCAGAGCTGTTGGAAAGTTCCATAAGTCTACACACACACACACACACACACACACACACGTAAGTGCATGTTGCTCTACCAGTTGACAGAGAATAGGCTGCATTCACAGACAAGTCCGTTACCCAAAGGTTTTCCAACAAGACCAGAATTTTTTGGCAAAACGTTAAATGTATTGGTAATAATCATCTCATACTGCACCTTTAATAAACATGTTTCAATACATTTTTTGGGTTTAATTATAAAATGTTTCTACAGACTCAATGGTAAATGAGGGGCACTGTTTATTAAATTGGTTTTTAAACTCCAGTAATCTTGACCCTTTTTCTCACCATCAACAAAGTAACAAGTCATAGATAATTGACAAGCTCATGTGCACAGCCTGTTAGCTCCACGAGAGCGGGTCAGGATGGATTGCGCTTTCCCAGAACTGGACCTCGTTAAACAAACAACTTAGAAATGAGATTTTTATTTTATTTTTTATTTATTTATTGAGAACCTCATTAGCTCACACCATAGTGTGGAGCTATTCTTCCTGAGGTCTCTTTCAATTTCATTACAAATATTTTACAAAGCACCCCCATCCCCATCCCCACACACGCACACACACCCAACAACAACAAACTCCAGGAGCTCATTATAATCGTACCACCTCAATTGCTATAATAATATACCAATAAGTTACCACACACTTCAGAGTTCATGAAAAATCTAAATAGGTGAAAACGGAGAGTTTACACAGAGCAATAAATAACTATATTCAAGAATCAAAAATCATATCGCATCACATCCATAACAAACAAAAATTATAGAAGCTGTCATATCAGTCACATTTACAATTCACTGTGCAAAATTTACTGTTGTGTAAACAAAAAAAGCTTTAACTTCTTTTGAAAACATCTTCTATTGTTCTCTAATAACAAAAATCTCGGTATGGCATTCCATGCAACCATGGCTCTGTAATAAACTTCTCTTTGCCTTTGATTAGTTCTGCAGCGCGGTAGTGCGCACCTTATGTCACTTATCTGTCTCGTCTTGTAATCATGATTGTCTGAAAAAAATGATAATTTGTCATGAATTATTTTAGGTATTTTTGTAGTTATTATATTTCTTATAAATGTGATCAGTGAATATTTTAATCTACATTTCACTGTTAACCAGGCCAACCTATCGTGCATCATACTAACATTTGTTCTATAATTACAACCCAGAACAATTCGTGCAGCTTTATTTTGTGCCACTTGTAACTTATTTAAATTCATTTCACTTGTATTAGACCAGATAACTGATGCATAATCTAAATGAGACAGTACTAATGTTTGAACTAAAGATGCACTCATATTTGCCACAATTGTTCAGAGAAAGTCTGGTTCTGTCCTGTTAAGTTTGTGGAAAGTAATTTGTACTCTATTACAATCAGCTTTATTGGTGACTTGCTACATATCTTCACTACTTTAGCTGTGAAAGTCGAGTCAGATGTGGACGTGAAGTGTAACTTAACTGGCTGGCACGGACATGAAGCCATGAGGCTGTAATTTTGGTGCAATGCTGTGACTAATTAGACCACCAGACTGCGGTAATAGTTTAACCAGAGCATTGAAATGGCCCAGTAACGAGATTTATTTGATAATTTGATTTGTGTCTGGAAGAAAGTGTACGGCCAAGTGGAAATTTCTCGTAATGCCACATGAGTTACAAGGAAAATGGAGAAGCGGGAACCATCTCTCTTTCTCTGGAAGATGATTAGCTGATTATTTGGTTTGCTCAGAACTGGAGCATAAATTCCTGCTTATCTGCACATTTCATCAGAACCGCATCATTGTCCCAACAGATAACGTGTTTGAGGTGGGCCTGCTGAAGAACACATCAGGACTCGGCTTCAGTTTCAGCCGAGAGGACCACATTCCTGACGAACCTGCCGGCTCCAGCATGGTACGGGTGAAGAAGCTGTTCCCAGGCCAGCCAGCTGCAGAGAGCGGTCGTATCAAAGTGGGCGACGTCATCCTACGAGTCAACCAAACCCCTCTCAAAGGACTCTCGCAGCATGTTCGTACTCTTAAGTCTCAGTGTGGTCAAGTTAGGCTCTAATTATTTGCTTGCTTAACACATTTGGTGTGTTGTTTCTTGAATTGTTTACAGGAAGTGATCTCAGCTTTGCGTGGAACGGGGCAGGAGGTGACTTTGCTCCTCTGTAGACCTGAGCAAGGTGTTCTACAGGAGATGAATACCTCAGCTGTAGTGAGTCACTAATTATACTTTTTTCACTAACGTGTGATTTTCAAAGGTTCTTTACACATTTTTTAAATGATACCTATCATTCCTTCTCAGACACCAAAGCCATCACCCAGGAAGGAGGTTTTAAATCCGGCAGAGCCCAGCTTGAAGCAGGAAGTGGAAGAGGACACGGAGAGGCTGCTGCTCAAGTCCCCCACCCGACACAACAGCTACAGCGATAGCTCTGATGAGGAGATAGGAAAAGCTTTCAGCGCCTCTGCTTTGGAGCACAGCAGGGACAACTGGGAGAGGAGTGTTTATCAGACTCCCCGTAGCAACCCGGGACTGGGAAACTACAACAGCACCAGTCATCTGGACAGAACCTTCCAGTCAGCTTTTTATTCCCCCGACCTCTCAGTGACGCGGTCAGACCTCAGGAACAGGTGAGCCGCGCTCTGGCTCTTCTTTTTGTGATAACGAGTGGGTTTGTAAACTTAGGTGTTTTTGATAGAAGTACTTCGACACCTGTGGGAGCTGATCCGAAATCATCTCCTGTGCCTGTGATGCCACCTGTCTGTGGTCCAAGCCCAGATCCGCTCCCTCCTCCGTTGCCGATGCCTTCAAAATTCACATTGCCGGGCAACAGACAGGAAATGGAAGAACTGCTCCCGGTAAGGACTTCGGAATAGAAGAAGGGTGACATCTGAGGTGTAACGTGATGAAGGTTAAATATAGATCCAGAGTTGTTTGAATTTCTCGTTTGTTCTTAGGAAGTGGAGCTGAGGGTCTCTTTGGTGAAGTCAGACAAAGGCAGTCTTGGTTTCACCCTCACCAAAGGCAACGATCAGGGATGTTACATCCATGACATTGTACAGGATCCAGCCAAAGGAAATGGAAGGCTTCTGCCAGGAGACCGAATGATCATGGTACAAAATCATCCAGATTCTTGTTTACCGTCCCTCGAGTTAGCAGGAAGCTTCACTGAAACGTGAGCTGCTGATTGGCTAAAAGAACTGAGTTAATCTTTGTTTTTAAAGCGGGTCATACCGGCCATTATGCATCTGTACAACAAAATCAATACATAACAAAAACACACACACCATTAATGAAACGTGTCGTTTATCTGAGGAGTGTCTTTTGCAGAACCTTCTCTCTATCCTGGGCTTCATAACTGCTGTTACACACAAATCCTTCAGATAATCAGCATAACGGTCAGGAGCTGTTCTGTTCTGCGTTAAAAGCAAATCTTTATTTTCTGCTGACAGGTTAACAACGTGGATGTGAGCAACATGGGCCACTCTGAGGTGGTGAGTCTGGTGCGTGTAGCGCCTCGAGTGGTTGATTTGGTCGTAGGGAGGATTCTGGAGGCTCCAAAACCCCCCATGGAAGCCCATGAGCTGCCTGATATTTGTTTTAAGAGTGATCGGGAACCACTGGGTAAGTGACAACTTTCTAAATGTGTTGACCTCAGGAGCAGATGTCTGTAAAACTTCATTATGAGTCACGTTCCTTTATTTGTCACAGGGTTGGTGTTGGACGGTGGCGCCGACAGTGATTTTGGGGTCTTGTTCATAAAAGACATCATCCCCGGGTCACTGGCATCTAAGGAAGGGAGCCTGAGGCCACTTGACCTAATCCACTACATCAACGGCACTTCCACCCAGGAGCTAACGCTCAGAGAGAGCACCAGGCTGTTGGAGCTCTACCTCTATAATCTCACCCTCAAGGCCAGCAGGTAGACGGCACACAGAAAAAATGACCCTTTTTTATAGTTCCTGTTTTTTTTTGTTTTTTTTTACTTTAATTTCAGTGAAAAAAGTTATCATTTTTTTCCTTCTGCTTCTACATTCTTCTCCTCAGGAATGGAAAACCCGTGGTTCCTGGACAGAAAAGTGTCTCTTTTCTTCTAAACAGAGCTGACTCCAAGGGTTCCTCCAGCATGAACGGTTTGTCTGACATCTTAAAACACATTTTGTTGTTTAATTCTCCTTCTAGCTCTCATCTGATCAGTTTGGGCTTTTCTTCTTGAAGGTTTTCTTAAAGGAAGTGATTCGGGAGATGCTGAGGATCTGGTTGCACTTAGTCCTGCAGAGGTGAGTGAAGAAATCCTTCTTCCTACACATCCTGTTAATTGTTTAATTAAAACTTGACCTCAGGTTGGTTTCATTTTTACTCAGAGTGGCTTGAAAAGTGTTGTTAGGCACAGCAAGTAACTGTTGCAGTAAGTCACACTGTTGCTTTCTGCAGGAGGAGATCATGATGTTGGACCTGGAGAAGCCGCCGTCAGGAGGTCTGGGTTTCTCTGTGATTGGAGGGGAGAGGGGCATCTTTGTCAAGTCCATCACACCAGGAGGAGTCGCAGAGTCGTCGGGGAAGCTGCAAGTGGGAGACCGGCTGCTGAGAGTAAGTCCTGCGTCACAAAACGTGTTCTTTCTCAGGCTGCCAAGCTAATTAAGACCATACAGAAGCTTTTTGAAGGGCTTAATGATTGTATTTTTTAATTTTTCAGGTAAATGAAGAGCTGATGACAGGCGTGTCCCACACCAAAGCCGTCACCACCATCCGGAAAGCCAAAGACCTGGTGCATCTCATCATATCCAGACCTTCTGACCAGAACTCCAACACGTACCTGGACTATCTACCCATTAACTCAGACAAGTGTAACGGGAACACGGGTAGAAACCGATTATTCAGTTAGTCTTCTTAACTTTCAGGATCTTTTTCAGATGTTTCAGCATATTGGTTCTCTGTTTCTTTCAGATCCGAGTGAGGCCAGCGGGGTGAAGTCTAAGCTCTGTTCACCATACAAACCCGGCAGCAACCCTTCAGTACCACCCATAGGTGCCGTATGATTCACCACCAGCTTGAAATCAGAATCAGTTCCAGTTTGAAAGTGCTAAACGTCAGATTGTATTTGACAGACTATGAGAGTGATCCACCGGAGGAGAAAAGACTGACGGAGCCGAGCGCAGAGCTTTCAGAGGACACAGACTGTGATGAGTCCTCCTTACCTGAATACTCTCCTGTGGTACGAAACAAACTAAACAGAATAAAACACATTTTTTAACATGTTTCTGTTTGAATGTAACCCTGTTTGAATGTAAACAGACCCCTCGGAAAGTGCCGTTGTTTGAGGAGAGCGTTGACGATCCAAGGAATGAAAAGTAAGTTTGGGCTTTGGGAAAACGAAGGAAATTCTTTATTTTTAAAGATGCTAACATCTGGTTATTGTTCCTGTTGGAACACCAGCTATCTGCAGATGAGTGCAGGGCAGCCCGAGGAGGATGACATCCTGTGGGGAAGTGACGAACTCCCCGTTGAAAACATAACAGACGGTGAGCTTCACCTTCAACTGTGACTCTTTTAGGAGTAAAATCATTGTTAGTAAATGCAGATTTACTGATGTTGTGTATTAATATTTGTAAAGAGGTCAGCCTAAGTTTTATTTTGTCACGCAGACGGACCGGTCATCACGACGGACGAGCTGACCTGTTTGCCCCTGGTCAGAGTGGTCCCTGGTGGCCAGTACTCTGGAGCTAAGCTCAACAAGGTGGTCCGCATGATCAGAGGGCTCCTGGAGCAGAAAATCCCTCTGCAGGAATTTGATGTAATTCTAAATTTCTATTCAGCCAAACAAGAGTCATCTGGACACTTTACAAAGTAAACATTCCAACCGAACCTACTTATCAGTGCAGAGATCAGTTCATTGTGCCAGTTAGTGAAAGGATCCTGTGTACATTTAGAATAAGTAGAAAGTGAAATCCAGATATTATTTTCAGGGTATATTTGAAAGAGTAAATGTTTATGTATTTAGCAGACGCTGTCGTCCAACATGACTTACAAGTGATAATCGGCATGTTGCCCTTGAGGCTAATAACAACAACTTGACATCCATCATGGAGAGGAGGGAACAAAGGAGTGGACGGTGGGGGGTGGGGCGGGGGGGGGGGGTGCAGGGAGGGTGCTAGTTTAGAAGATGCTCTCTGAAGAGCAGGGTCTTCAGGAGTTTCTTGAAAATTGAAAAGGAAGCTGCAGTTCTGGTAGTGCTTGGAAGGTCATTCCACATTTGTGGAACGATGCATGAGAAGAGTCTGGATTGTCCTGAGCGTGGTGTAGGCACTGCTAGCCGACGATCCTGTGATGACCGGAGCGGCCGGACGTAAGCCTTTGCAAGAGGATTCAGGTAGATGGGAGCCGTACCATCTCGGACTTTGTATGCTAGTGTTAGCTATTTGAATTTGATGCGTGCTGCTAGCGGTAGCCAGTGGAGCTCAATGAACAGTGGGGTGACGTGTGCTCTTTTTGGCTTATTGAAGACCAGACGCGCTGCTGCGTTCTGGACCATTTGAAGAGGTCTCACAGTACAGGCTGGAAGACCAGTTAGAAGGGCATTGCAGTAATCGAGGCAAGAGATGACAGTAGATTGCACCAAGAGCTGGGTGGCATGTTGTGTTAGGTATGGTCTGATCTTTCGTATGTTATACAGCGCAAAGCGGCATGAACGGGCAACAGAGGCAACATGATCTTTAAAGGTCAGGTGTTCATCAATCTCAACACCCAGATTTCGAACTGCCTTTGAAGGAGCCAGAGATAGGAAGTCATTTTGGATTGAGAAATTGTGCTGTATGGATGGTTTTGCTGGGATGACAAGTAGTTCAGTTTTAGAGAGGTTGAGTTGGAGATGGTGGGATTTCATCCATTTTGATATGTCAGACAGTTTGATATTCGTGCAGAGACAGTGTGGTCGTCCGGTGGAAATGACAGATAGAGCTGGGTGTCGTCTGCATAGCAGTGGTAGGAGAAGCCATGTTATCGAGTGATCTCACCCAGTGAGGTGGTGTATATTGCAAAGAGAAGAGGTCCTAGTACAGAGCCCTGGGGGACTCCTGTGGCAAGATGGTGCACGGTAGAGGATTGTCCAAGCCAAGATACTGAATGATCGTCCTGTGAGGTACGATTCAAACCAGACCTGTGCTTTCTCTGTGATGCCCATGCTAGAGAGTGTGGACAAAAGGAAGCCATGGTTGACAGTGTCAAATGCAGCCGATAAGTCGAGCAGGATAAGCACTGAGGATTTGGTAGTCGCTTTAGCTTCTTTTAAGGATTCCGTCACAGCTAACAGAGCAGTTTCAGTGGAGTGGCCCTTTTTGAACCCAGATTGGTAAGGGTCAAGCAGACAGTTTTTCCTCCACCACCGCCAGCGTCTTATTCCTCCCATTGTTCACTCCTCCCACTCCTTTGCTTTCAGAGCAGTGGAGAATTTATCTCCACCTGCTTCACCTGAGGAAAGGGAGGGAGGTTTGCTGGAGGAGGCGAGCGGCCCTGAGCTGTATTGTTTTGAGCCTTTGGTTCATGAGTTGCCCGAGGCGACCGGGGGCGAAGCTGTAAACCAACTTTCTTCAGAGGCGCAGCTGAGGCTGCTGCTTTCATCCCCAACAGTGCAGCTGGTTTCAAACTTAATGGCAAATGTCAGTCGCTTTAAAAGAGATTGAAGTCTTTTTTTTTCTTCCCCTGGCAGAATCTTCAGAACCTCCAGCCGCTGGACGACTGCCTGATCGGTCAGACTAAAGAGAACAAGAAGAAGAACCGTTACAAGAACATCATTCCCTGTAAGAGACGCAACACTTGTTTCCACATTTCAGGGCAACATGTCATGTTCATATTTGCTCTCCTCAAACCAGCTGGACTCAGATTGTTGGACATAAGTACGTTTTTGTGTTTGTGCCCTCCAGTCGACACGACTCGTGTGAAGCTTGGCAGAGATGGAGGTTACATCAACGCCAACTTCATCGACATGCAGGTGAAGGATGAGACCTACAGGTACATCGCCTGTCAGGGACCGCTGCCCACCACGCTGGGGGACTTCTGGCAAATGGTGTGGGAGCAAAAGTCCAACGTGATCGCCATGATGACCCAGGAGGTGGAGGGGGGCAAGGTCAAATGTCAACGGTACTGGCCCGACACCCCAAAGACGGCCGAGATGGTGGACGACAGGTTACAGGTAACGCTGATCAAAGACCAGCATCTGGACAACTTCATCATCCGTCTCATCGAGGTTAAAGATGTCCAGGTGACGTATCCTGATTTCTTCTCGCTGACGCTCCTTTGACACGTTAAACGGGCTAACGTCTGTATTTCCCTGTTTTCAGACCGGTGAGAGCCAGATCGTCACTCACCTGAACTACACCGGATGGCCCGACCACGGAACGCCGTCCCAGCCGGAACATCTGCTCATGTTCATTTCCTACATGCGCCACATTCACCGATCAGGACCCATCATCACGCACTGCAGCGCGGGAATCGGACGCTCCGGAGCCCTCATCTGTACAGATGTGGTTCTGGGCCTCATCAGTAAAGATGCAGATGTGAGCATCAGACTCCATCTTGTTTAACTGACAGCTGCATTAAAAAAAAACTGCGGTCTTATAGATTTTATTGTCTTCTTCCAGTTTGATATTTCAGATGTCGTAAGGAATATGAGACTCCAGAGACAAGGAATGATCCAGACGGAGGTGAATGTTTTGGTTTGGTTTTCTTTGACATTCCTTTGGCTCACATTTTCTCACACGTTTTATTTTTTCCTCATAGGATCAGTATATCTTCTGCTATCAGGTGATCCTTTATGTCCTCAGATGCCTTCAAGCAGAAGAGAACATCTCAGGATAGGAGGAGCAGTCGCCCTTTTTACAAGAACAAGAGTTGATGCAGGCAAATATTTGCCAAATTACACGATGTTTTTTTATCTAAATGCCTTTAATTATTCAGCTCCTCCAGAGTAAATCCTTCTACGAATTTATATTTTTAAGTTTGCTGTATTTCTCTCTCTGGCTGCTACTCCTTTTTCGTGCATTTATGAAAGCTGCTGATTTTCTTATCACCCACAGGAGAATACGGATTGTTTTCTTCAGGATTTTGGATGTTTTTAAAATGATCAGTAATTCCATATTTTATGTGGAACTTTTTGTGTATTTTGATGCTGGAAGCTGCCTTGACAGAATACTATGTCAGTATTTGCTATGTAAAGATCTTTTATACCGTAATTGATAATACTGCCTGAGGCAAATGATAAACTTTAAATTGTACATATTCATCTCCTGAAAATGAAATCGATGTGTTTTGAATGTCATGTAGGGGAAAATTTCTTTTAAAAATATATTGAATAATAAACTTGTCTATTTTGCTTTGTGTTTTATTTATTTAAAGTATTTTTTATTCTTGAATTTGTGACTCAAATCAGTCAGCAGGTCGTGGCCGTACAATAATTATACATTTGAATTATTCTTTTATTTAATGTGATGAAAACTTAATGATGTGTCGCATCTCATTCCTGAGACTGACCCGGTGTCGGTACAGGATCGGCTCGGGGTCCTTCGACTGCCGATGACGTCAAAGTAGTCGATTGGCTGAACATGAAGCTTACGTTAGTCACGTTATCACGTTATGATTTTGATTGGTCAGAACAAATTTGCGGTCGTAGTCTTAGCGGTTGTAGTCCTGTAGTTCAAAAATCAACACTTTTTGGAGAAAATATGTTTGAATTTCTAAAGGAAATGTTAAATATAAGCAAATGATAAACGGTGACCCTCAAAAGCTCTTGGTGTTGATGAAATGGGGCAAAATAAAATATAAGAACTTTATTGAAAGACACCAAACAATATTTTGAGTCAAAGAATGTATTTAGATAACAACTAAGGAAATATACAGACGAACCACATTAATACAAACAGATATGACTTCACATATAAGAACTGTTCTATTTTTTGTCAGTCCGATGTTGGTTTTATGCTGTTTCACATTCTTTACGAAACAGAGATAATATGGTGTTTTATTAACAAATTACAATCATAAAGAAAACATTTAGGTGTTAACAAACAAGAATTCATTAACAAAACTGCTGATGTCTTTCCGAAACGTGTGTGCATAGGCGTCATTTTAACCGGGGACGCCGGGGACATGTCCCGGGCAAAATTTGTGATTGGCAGCTGTGTCCCCCCCCCCCCCCCCACTTTCAAAAAAGCCTGCTGATGAGGATTTTTGTTTTACCAGCTCAGATCTTATACCAGGGGTCGGCAACCTGTTCCCATCAAAGAGCCATTATTACCCGTTTCCCACAGTAAAGAAAACACTGCAGTAGCCGCAGCGTTGTGGGCGGGGCCTACCCTCAGACAGCAGAGAGCTGCTCACAACCAGGTGACAGCAGCCGGTACCGGTCGCTCGCATGGGCGTCGCACCCGTGGGGGATTCAACGCCCACAATTTTCCTTCTGTTTTGCTCACCTCCACACCAGTCTGGTTTCTTTAGGTCGCACTCACTCTGTTTGCCTCATCTCCTTCTTCACCTCCGCTTCTGACAGCTGATGTCGGGTTTCCAGGAGAGCAGGAGAGGGAGGGACTTAGAGCTCGACTGAATTCATAATTTTACATCTTGACATTAGCTGTACAAAGTCTGAGTTTGATCAAGTGAAGAACAATAATTTGCAGAGGTTTATAACTGGCGCAGCGCCAGGTTTTCATTTTTGGGTGGGCCACGGTAATTTTGGACGGACCTTAATAAGCAGTGACTTAAGTGAAGCAGGCAGGTCGCGCTAGAAAATTTCGTTTAAAAAGACGTCATAAATGTTTTCCCCCGTCATTTTTATTTCTAAAATATGAAGTAAAAACTCACAATTTAATTTTCATTCATTTGTCATTAATATGTAGTCTACACCCATGCGTTAAGTGGACCATCTTCCAGTAAAAGAAAAGCATCCAGCCCACCTCTCCAAATGCATAAAATGTGCATCACAGCCACTAGGCGCACTGCGCGCACCATCAGCTGTCAGCCCAGACAAGAGCAGAACAAATAGAGAAAGAATAGAGGATAATTGTGTCTGGATGTGGATGGAGATTACATTTTACAGCAGTCTGATCATCATCTAAATACGTAAACCATCACCTGTCTTCTATCCACGCTATCAGCATTATTTTAATTGGTGTGTGTGTGTGTGTGTGTGTGTGTGTGTGTGTGTGTGTGTGTGTGTGTGTGTGTGTGTGTGTGTGTGTGTGTGTGTTTTCCACTTCCAACACTGGTCTAACCAACCAGACCAGTGTGTCCAGTAACATATTAATGTTACAATTAAACAGTTTCACTTCATGTAGGCTAGGAACGTTTCACCTGCCGTAGCCCGACCACTTCTGCTCCACATAAACTTTGTGCGTGATCAAATGTCTCTACAGGTGCTTTCTGAGCTGAAGAGGCGACTGGATGCGTCATGCGTCTCCATATTAGAGACGGGAACAAGCGCTATTCAGCCAAACTTTCATAATTTCATAAAAATAACATTTTTCCAAGTGACACATCCCTCAGAGAGACCGAGTTTCCAGACCGCTTCAGTGGGAGGAAATCAACCAACATCCTTGAGTTTATCCGTCAAAATGAACAGTCAAATGGAAATATCTGTAACCTGTCATTTAACTGTTTTGCCTTCTTGTGAAGATTGTTGCAACGAGAAACAATTAAACTTGATTAACCCCAGAGCCACGCGCACTGCGCTGTAGTCCGTGACTGTAAATGAGGGGGAAACGATTTAATGGGATCCTTTTCTTTTCAACATGGTTTAATGTAAAGTTTCATTCAGTACAAACTTTAGTTACACCAATCTAACGAGACAGAGCCTGGATTTGTATTCTGAACAGTTTAAACATGTTTAAAACGGAGACGTGCGTGACGCGTCTAAAATTCGTACCTGCTCCGCTATTATGGAAATTAAACTAACAGGATGAATAACATGAAATTATTTTAGGCACAGACAACATCCCCCACACTTTTGAAAAGCTTGCAACGCGCCTGGTCGCTCGTGTACGTCAAAGTTATCTTTCATAAAAAGATAATCAATAAAACGATTAAATAAAGTGGATCCAGAAGCTGTAGCCCGTCTCTGCCTTCAATATTCACCCTATTGGTGGTTTTACTGAGCAGGTGCCACTTTTGTCACACGTTTCTTTTTAAAACATGTTTAGACTGTTCAGAATACAAATCCAGGCTCTGTCACGTTTGATTGTTGTAATTAAACTTTGTAGGTGGGGAAGGTCGGAAAGCAGCTCAGAAGCGCATGATTACGCACAAGCGTGACGCGTCAACCCGGTCTCACAGACCGGGTTGGACCTGTTCAGGTTTACGCAGACAATCTTTACATTTAGAATTGGCATACAGATGTAAAATTAATGCAGTAAAATATAAAGCATTTTATTTAAATATCCATTCATTATTTTACAAGCACCGAGAGCCGCATGCGGCTCCAGAGCCGCGGGTTGCCGACCCCTGTGCTAGCCTACTTTATTGTCCCCAGCAATTTTTAAGCCCCACTCAAGTGTATGGCTATTGTCCCCAGCAATTCTGAAAACAAACTGACGCCCTTGCGTGTGTGTGAAAGCCGAGTAGATTTGCAGTAATGTGACGTCTTCGGCAGTCGAAGGACCCCGAGCCGATCCTGTACCGACACCGGTCCAGAAGGGCAGTACAGGGGCATTTCAGAAAATTACACATAACTGCATGTTACAGTGACAGAAAATAATAAAGCGGCCATATTTGGTCAACAAATCTTTCTCAAACTTTTTAAAAGTTTTAAAAACCAGATTTGATTAATATAACTACATTCTCAATATTAGAACAGTGGTTACGTTTTAATGCAATAAAAAGTCATTCTTATCCTAAATATAAATATCAGTCTTGAAAAAAAATCTCCAGCATCCAACTTTACAAAACAGGATGTTTAGGACACAAAACGTTAAAAAACATTCTAGAATAAATATTCCAGTTAGGGCTGCACAATATTAGGAAAACCTGCGATATGCGATAAGTGATTAATACATGATATTAATACAAGTGATTTAAAAAAACAGGAGATAATATTAGCGACTTAGAAAGGATGGTCCAAATTGAAATGTGCGTCATTAAAGAGTGGTTTACTGAAAATAAGCTCACATTAAATATAGCAAAAAAACAAATGTATGCTGTTTGGTATGGCTAATAAAACAGGTTAAGCTGCAAATAGATGGATGTGAAATTGAGCAAGTAACAGGACATAAGTTCCTTGGAATAATAATTGATAATAAATTAAGTTGGAAACCACAAATTAAACATGTGGGGGCAGCAGTAGCTCAACAGGTTGAGCGGGTTGTCTAGTAATTGGAAGGTTGCAGGTTCGATCCTGGCTCCGGACAGAGAATTCTGCTGTTGTGTCCTTGGGCAAGACACTTAACCCACGTTGCCTGCTGGTGGTGGTCGGAGGGACGGGTGGCGCCTGTGCTCGGCAGCCTCGCCTCCGTCAGCGCGCCCCAGGGCAGCTGTGGCTACATTGTAGCTCATCCCCATCAGTGTGTGAATGTGTGTGTGAATGGATGAATGATACACTGTAGTGTAAAGCGCTTTGGAGTCCTCTGACTCTGAAAGGCGCTATACAAGCGCGGGTCATTTATCATGTATATAATAAGGTTGAAGCATCTACATTATGAATAAAGCTCGACAGTACTTGGATTATAAATCACTACGTGTCCTTTATTATTCATTGATTTATCCCCATCTTATTTACTGTGTAGAGATATGGGGTAACACTCCTAAAACATCTATTGTACCCTTGTCTATCATACAGAAAAGAGCCCTGAGAGTCGTTCACAATGTTAGATTTAGAGAACACGCTAATCCGCTATGCATATATTCAAAAATACTAAAATTTAAAGATTTACTTCAACTATATACAGCGACGTTCATGTTTAAAGTGCATAGGAAATTATTACCAAACAAATTATTAATGCTATTTATAAAATCAGATAACGTATATAATTTCAGATACAAACGTAACTTTAGGCATACATATTTTAGACCAACATTAAAGTAATTTTGTATTTCTGTTACAGGTGTAAAAGTTCAGAATAAGCTAAGCAGGGATCAAAAGCAAAGTCCTTCATTGCATAAGTTTAAAGATAAGTATAAAAAAATTATACTAATTAATTACATGGAGGAGGAGGAAAAGTTGTAAAGGTGTTGCATTTGATTGTAATTGTCTATTGTTGGTGAATATATATGGTGAATATATATATATGGTGAATATATATATATATATATATATATATATATATATATATATATATATATATATTATATATATATATATATACACACACACACACACACAGGGAGTGCAGAATTACTAGGCAAGTTGTATTTTTGAGGAATAATTTTATTATTGAACAACAACCATGTTCTCAGTGAACCCAAAAACTCATTAATATCAAAGCTGAATGTTTTTGGAAGTAGTTTTTAGTTTTAGCTATTTTAGGGGATATTTGTGTGTGCAGGTGATTATTACTGTGCATAATTATTAAGCAACTTAACAAAAAACAAATATATACCCATTTCAATTATTTATTTTTACCAGTGAAACTAATAGAACATCTCCACATTCACAAATATACATTTCTGACATTCAAAAACAATACAAAAACAAATCAGCGACCAATATAGCCACCTTTCTTTGCAAGGACACTCAAAAGCCTGCCATCCATGGATTCTGTCAGTGTTTTGATCTGTTCATCATCAACATTGCGTGCAGCAGCAACCACAGCCTCCCAGACACTGTTCAGAGAGGTGTACTGTTTTCCCTCCTTGTAAATCTCACATTTGATGATGGACCACAGGTTCTCAATGGGGTTCAGATCAGGTGATTAAGGAGGCCATGTCATTAGTTTTTCTTCTTTTATACCCTTTCTTGCTAGCCACGCTGTGGAGTACTTGGACGCGTGTGACGGAGCATTGTCCTGCATGAAAATCATGTTTTTCTTGAAGGATGCAGACTTCTTCCTGTACCACTGCTTGAAGAAGGTGTCTTCCAGAAACTGGCAGCAGGACTGGGAGTTGAGCTTGACTCCATCCTCAACCCAAAAAGGCCCCACAAGCTCATCTTTGATGATACCAGCCCAAACCAGTACTCCACCTCCACCTTGCTGGCGTCTGAGTCGGACTGGAGCTCTCTGCCCTTTACCAAACCAGCCACGGGCCCGTCCATCTGGCCCATCCAGACTCACTCTCATTTCATCAGTCCATAAAACCTTAGAAAAATCAGTCTTGAGACATTTCTTGGCCCAGTCTTGACATTTCAGCTTGTGTGTCTTATTCAGTGGTGGTCGTCTTTCAGCCTTTCTTACCTTGGCCATGTCTCTGAGTATTGCACACCTTGTGCTTTTGGGCACTCCAGTGATGTTGCAGCTCTGAAATATGGCCAAACTGGTGGCAAGTGGCATCTTGGCAGCTGCACGCTTAACTTTTCTCAGTTCATGGGCAGTTATTTTGCGCCTTGGTTTGTCCACACGCTTCTTGTGACCCTGTTGACTATTTTGAATGAAACGCTTGATTGTTTGATGATCACGCATCAGAAGCTTTGCAATTTTAAGACTGCTGCATCCCTCTGCAAGATATCTCACTATTTTTGACCTTTCTGAGCCTGTCAAGTCCTTCTTTTGACCCATTTTGCCAAAGGAAAGGAAGTTGCCTAATAATTATGCACACCTGATATAGGGTGTTGATGTCATTAGACCACACCCCTTCTGTCACAAACCCTGCTTCCGTTTGACAGAATGCATTATGTGTAGCAAACGTTTGAGCTGACCATTCATTGAGATATTAATTTGTTCTTATATGCATATTGCACATGCTGATATTGCGATGACAATATATTTGCGATATATTGTGCAGCTCTAACTCCAGTATTTTGGAAGTTGCGTATTTCCACGGCCCAATGTTACGAATACGGTTTAATTAGTTTAAGGAATCTTTTTAAACATGATAAACATGAAACTAGTTAAACTCCTGTGTTGTACTATTAGGTTTAATTAGTATGCAATAAATAATTCAGTCAAGTGACAAAATTCGTGCAAACAACTAAAACTTTGTGCAGAAGTCAGCAGCATACACGTGTCTTTACAAAGACCTTCCACTAGGTGGTGCTAAAACTCATGATTTCATCACTACAACGGATGAATCTTGTGTTTTTGTTGGGTTATTAGCGGCAGGTGAAATATTTGTACTTTTGGACGGAATAGAGGGATGTGAGCTTCAGATTATGGCGTGTAATGAACTCAAAGTGATAAAGACAGATAAAGATCTGAAACTACACTTGTATCTGTTATGCTTACAAATTTTGGACGGATGGACTCATTTGGAAAAGAAAGGAAGATGGAGATTTAGCGTCTTCTGGGGGCAACAATCTAGAACAACACTCTGGTTCCATCCTCATTACAAAGACGTTGATAAAGAAAAAAAAACATTCGATGTTTTTGTTCTTTAAATCTACTTTTATAAAGTTACGATGGTTAGTTTTTAGTAGAAAAACGTATTGGAAGTCCTTCCAAAATAAAAGGTTGTGGCTTTTGAAACGTTACCAACAGGGAACCCACTGTAATAGACTTTTTTCTCTTATTATTTAACTAAAAACACAGTTAAAACGTTCATAAAACAGGGTTCAACAGGATGGTTGTGTGGAGTCAAATTAATAAAGCCAGCCAGCTACAGCGCTAGAAACTAAACCAACTGACTTTTAACATGTGAGAAGAGGTATTATTGCCCTCCAGTGGCGACTAGCCGTAACTACACCTTGATTCTTCTCATGCCTCCTTATCTAGGAATTGTATTATGGAGGGGAAGAGGGAGTAGAAGGAGAACATGAATCTATATTTATAAAGTGGCAATATTTACTTAGTAGAAACACTTTATGTAATGTAAATCAAAATAATTTGTGTATGTAAATGGGCAAAAATCCGGATCCTTCTCTTTCTCGCGACAATCTGCGCAACTTCTGTTAGCTATTTTTTTGACACTTTATTTTTATAATTGGCTTTTAACAGAGGACAGCTAATTGTTTAAAATAAAAACCGAGACAAAGTCCCGCCAGTAAGAGAACGGTCACGCAAAGCGGAAATGAGTCAGAACGGGACCAGATATGACGTGTAACTCTCATCGTCTTTTTAATGGCAGCTTACACATTGGCCACGCTTTCGTTCTAAAACAACATTTTCCACCTCTTTTTTTATTACACATCACTTTAATAATATCCAACCATGCCCGGAAGACAAAACAACAAACTACCGAACAATTTACCGCAACTCCAGAATCTGATTAAAAGGGATCCGCAGTCTTACGTTGAGGAGGTAGGTAGCAAACATAGCTAAACTCGTTAGCTGTGGACAAGTTTGCGGGTATGATCTCTGTCTCTTCTATTCAGTTTCTTCAGCAATACCGCCACTATCAGTCCAATGTGGAAATATTTAAACTACAGCCTGACAAACCCAACAAGGAGCTGGCAGATCTCGTCATGTTTCTGTCTCAGGTAACTGAGCTTGCGTGTTTATACTGAGCAGCAGATTGTGTATGGTATGAACATAACCTGCATTAATAAAATCTGCTCTCCAGGTCGCTCACTGCTACGTGGAGCAGCTGTCAGCCTTTCCTCGGGAGCTGTCTGAGTTGTTGATGAGTTGCCACACAGTTCTGGAGCCAGATCTGCGAATGGTGAGAGGGTTTGTGACATACTGGTCCTACTGGTTCCACACCAGAGCTTCAGATGTCATTGGTTCCTCTGTTGTTGACAGACGTTCTGTAAAGCGCTGATTCTTCTGAGGAATAAAGATTTGATCGACCCAACTGAACTCCTAGAGCTCTTCTTTGAGCTGCTGAGATGTCATGACAAACTACTGAGGAAGGTAAGGATGCTCCGTCCTCAAATAACTACAAACATATTTTCATTCATAATATTTTTAGGATTTAAACTTGTCTTTTCAGTATGTTTACATTTTATTCTCTATTAAGCTCTATTTTTGGATCTTGGCTGTAATTTTAGGGGTGTATAAATTTGCAAACTTTGTAATTAATTCTATTTGTATTTATTGTCCTGATTTGTCTTTGTGAAGGTATCGGCCAATGTTAGTCATTTTTAACATATCGGTATCGGTCAGATTAATAAAACTGAGCTGATATTAGCAACCGTCTGTGAATCGATTTCAGATGTGATGATGTGTAATTGTGACATGTGATAGTGATCATCTCAGAAGCGTAAATGTGTGTGGTGTGTATATACACACACACACACACACACACACACACACACACACACATATACACTGAACAAAAATATAAACGCAACACTTTTGTTTTTGCTCCCATGCTGTTTATGCTGTTTATGTGCTTAGCCGACGCTTTTACCCAAAGCGACTTACAATTTTTTTTAACCTATAGGGCATGCTACATGTGTGGCATATCAAGGGGTTGATTAGACAGCATGAATAATGTACAGGTGTGCATTAGACTGCCCACAATAAAAGGACGCCCTGAAATGTGCAACACCACAGATGTTGTAACCTTTGAGGGAGCGTGCAATTGGCATGCTGACTGCAGGAATGTCTACCAGAGCTGTTACCCATGAAATTAATGTTCATTTCTCTACCATAAGCCGTCTCCAAAGGCATTTCAGAGAATTTGGCAGTACATCCAACCAGCTTCACAACCGCAGACCACGTGTGACCACACCAGCCCAGAACCTTCACTTCAAGCATGTTCACCTCCAGGATCACCTGAGACCAGCCACCCGGACAGCTGCAGCAACAATCAGTTTGCTTAACCAGAGAATTTCTGCTCAAACTGTCAGAAACCTTCTCAGAGAAGCTCATCTGCATGCTTGTTATCCACATCGGGGTCTGGACCTGACTGCGGTCCGTCGTTGTAACCGACTTGAGTGTGCAAACACTCACATTCGATGGCGTTTGGCACGTTGGAGCGATGTTCTTTTCACAGATGAGTCTCGGTTTTCACTGTTTAGGGTATTTTATTGATGGCATTTTGAATGCACAGAGGTATTGTGACGAGATCCTGAGGCCCATTGTTGTGCTATCACCTCATGTTACACCATGATAACGCACAACCCCATATTGCAAGGATCTGTACATAATTCCTGGAAGCTGAAACATCCCAGTTCTTGCATGGCCAGCATACTGGGATGTTTGGGATGCTCTGGATCGGCGAGTAGGACAGCGTGTTCCAGTTTCTGTCAATATTCAGCAACTTCGCACAGCCATTGAAGAGGAGTGGACCAACGTTCCACAGGCCACAATCAACAACCTGATCAACTCTATGCGACAGAGATGTGTTGCCCTGCATGAGGCAAATGGGGGCCACACCAGATACTGACTGGTTTTCTGCCCCAACACCCCATAATGCAAAACTGTGCACATTTCAGAGTGTTCTTTTATTGTGGGCAGTCTTAAAGCACACCTGTACATCATTCATGTTATCTAATCAGCACCCTGATATGCCATACCTGTGAGGTGGAATGGATTATCTTGGTAAAGGAGAAGTGCTCACTAACACTCATGTAGACAGATTTCAGAACAATATTTGAGCCATGGGTCTTTTGTGTATGTGGACACATTTTCAGATGTTTGAGTTCAGCTCATGAATATTGGGAGCAAAAGCAAAGTGGGTGTTTATATTTTTGTTCTATTTATATTAATTGGTGTAACAGTTCACAACAATTGATTTGGTTCGGTTCAGTGTTTTGAAGAGCTCGATTCGATTAATTTTCTGTTTATTATTATTATATTTATTTAATAATATGTGAAGCGGCTTCTATAGCGAGCAGAACCAGGTGTCATCACAGGCTGCTGATCTAACATAATGTTATTTGTGCAGCTCTGAGTGTCACGCAAGTGTTGTGTTTGACTGTTGATGCTCCATGTTTTTGTTTCTGCAGTGAGCCTTAAAAACTCACCTCACACCGCCCAGAGTTTCTTCTTAAAACTCGTATTAAATAACGGGCTTCCTCCGTGTCGTATTTTTCGTTGCAGGATGAAAACTGTACATCAGTAGTCACTGGGAACATTCAGCACATGTGTATGTTTTTACCCCCCCCCCCCCCCCCGTGAATCGTTACACCCCAATGCACCGATAGATATTGGTTATCAGCCATAACAGCGATATTAATGTTGGTAATGGCCCAAATTTTCATATCGATGCATCCTTAGAAATGTTTTTCACAGATGCTTCCTGTTCATACACCCATTTAGGATTCTAGGAAACCTTGAAAGTGCTTGATTTTAAAATCAGAAAAGGTGTACGACCCTGAAGTTGCTTTTGTGCCTCCACAGACCCTGTACACACACATTGTATCAGACATCAAAAACATCAACGCAAAACACAAAAACAACAAGGTCAACACTGTAAGTACTCCGTGTTAGTGTGTCTGTAAGTTTGTTGTGATGATTTGAACAAATATTCAGGTTTTTTTTCTTTTTTGCTTTCAGACGCTGCAGAACTTCATGTACACCATGCTGAGAGACAGCAATCCCATCGCAGCAAAGATCTCTTTAGATGTGATGGTGGAGCTGTACAAGAGAAATGTGTGGTAGGTGGAACAAATCATCAGAACAAGTTTATTTTTACAGAATTCATCATTACTCACATTGAATTGTTTTGATTTTGTGTCACAGGAACGATGCCAAAACAGTGAATGTTATTACAACGGCATGCTTCTCAAAGGTGACAAAGGTATGAAACGTGTCTCCTTGCTTTGCTGTTAATAAATAATAAATAATCTGGCGAGGTCAAACGTAATCTGCTGCTTTTGTCTTTTAGATTCTTGTTGCAGGCATGAAGTTCTTTCTTGGTAAAGATGAAGATGAAAAGAATGGGAGTGATTCAGAATCTGAGGCAAGTATCAAGAACAAAGTTACCCTCTGATTTAAAAGAAATTACAGTTCACTGTTCATTTAAAAAAAAGTTTTTTATCAACTTTTCAGGACGAGGGAACATCCTCGAGAGACCTGATGGTGAGATACGCCACAGGCAAGAAAACTTCCAAAAACAAGAAGAAGCTGGAAAAGGCTATGAAAGTTCTCAAGGTACCAGAGTTTTAAACTCCACTGAGACCAAGCTGATTTAAAACAGCTCTCATATCTGTCGTTACCTGTTCTTCTGGCAGAAACACAAGAAAAAGAAGAAAGTGGAAGTTTTCAACTTTTCAGCGATTCACCTCATCCACGATCCTCAAGGTACACTCGTCTGCTCGCTCTACAGAATCTCAACGACCGCCGATTAAGAGCTGGGTGCTCGCTTGCGCCACAGTTAAGTGTTGTCAAACGTCTTTTCACGTCCAGATTTCTCAGAGAAACTCTTAAAGCAGTTGGAAAACTCTAAGGAGCGCTTTGAGGTGAAGATTATGATGATGGATCTCATTTCTCGCCTGGTTGGAATCCACGAGGTCTGTGAATGCAAAATGTGTTTAGAATAAATCAGATTAACACGTTAGTAATTGTGCCTGTGATTCTGCTAAACTTCCGTTTACTATTTACAGGTGATCTGTTATTTCTTTTAATTGGATGGAAATGTATTTTTCATTTTAATCTCTCTCTGCAGCTCTTTCTCTTTAATTTCTACGCCTTCATCCAGAGGTTTCTTCAGCCCCATCAGAGAGGTAAGTATCTCAGGGGCCTGTAGCACCCCCTTGTGGTGGGATGCTAGCTTTGCAGCTGAAATTAAACTCGTGCTGCAGTACAAAAAAAAGCATTATTTTTTTTCCAAAAGCTGAGAAGTTAACAAGGACATTTTCACTTGTTAGACTGTTATCAAAAATTGGACAGAAATTAAACGCAACAGAAACAGAATTTCTACTTGTTCCTGTTAACATACAAGCTAGCGTTGGCATTACAGCACAGCTAGCTGCCATAGAACACTTAAAGAGGTTAAAACTCCCATGAGCCTTTGCTTCAGAACTAAAAAAGATTTCTCCCCCCGTGTGATAACATTTACTTAAAAAATGATGTAAAATGAGTAATTTCGTTTCAGTATTGTTGATGTTACTGAGAAATAAGCTCTATTAATAACAAGTAATGGAAACGTTCTGCCAGCAACTGTTATTGATTCACTCCCAGAGAAGTGACCGTTAATATTAAGAAATAGTTTACAACTAAAATAATTGTCTTACTCTGCTACCGTCCATTAAAGACGTATCTTTTGTCTTTTCAGAAGTGACAAAGATCCTCCTGTGTGCTGCCCAGGCTTCCCACCAGCTGGTTCCCCCTGAGGTACACCACACATCCTTCATATGTAACAATTACATTTAACAAAATGTTGCAATGATATTGTCTGTTTTTCCTTTTTGCAGATCATTGAACCAGTGATTATGACGATTGCCAATAACTTTGTGACCGACAGGAACTCTGGGGAGGCCATGACAGTCGGGTAAGAACACAGCATGTCTGATATGTTTAAATGTGTTATATTGAAACTTTGTACTGTCCATCCATCATATGATTTTACAGCTTTTCATGTAAATAAATTCCCATTCTAGCCTTAATGCCATCAAGGAGGTGGCAGCTCGCTGTCCCCTCTCCATCACCGAAGACCTGCTGCAGGACCTATCCCAGTACAAGACCCACAAGGACAAGAGTGAGAGAATAATCTACACTTGTCTGTTGAATCTGTGTTAAAGTCCCCATCGTGCCCGTGCTTAGTCCTGTTTTTATACGTGCTGCATGTGTTTTTCAGATGTAATGATGTCTGCCAGAGGTCTGATCCAGCTGTTCAGAAGTCTCAATCCACAGATGCTGCACAAAAAGGACCGAGTGAGTCACTGAAAACTCTAAACCAAACAAACGGGATCAGAAGTTAAAACGTAGCCTCAGATTAGAGATTATGATTTGTGAAATACACAGAAGGAGAAATAAGACGTCTCAGATACTTGAAATACTTTCTAAAAGTCAGAGTATTGGTATGCATATATCACAACAATAGTATACCAGTAAGAAGTAGTTACTTGTTACTTAATTATTACTGTCAGAAATGAGCATTAAAACCGTAAACGTTTTCCAGTTTCCACAAATCATAAAATTGCTTTTTTTTATAATCCGAAACTCTACTCCCGTGTAGGGGAAACCCACCGAGGCGTCAGCAGAGGCCAAAATAAAAGATTATGGTGAGCTCGAGGCCAGAGACTATATCCCTGGAGCTGAAGTCCTGGAGGTGGATGAGGAGAAGAAAGAGGGAGAGGAAGATGAAGGTCAGCTTCGGACCGTATCACATTAGCTATGTGGAATGGAGAATCCATTTTCATGCGCCATGTGGGAGTAATTTGTGTCTGACATGATCTTCCTTGTTCCACAGGTGGCTGGGAGAGCGCCAGTATCAGCGACGATGATGAGGATGGAGAATGGGTGGATGTCCACCACTCATCAGATGAAGATGCTGGAGAAGTGGTGAGGAGGAAGATCCAGAGCGCTTTAGATCAGGAAAATGATGGATTCGTGTTTTATTTTAAAAAAAGATTCAAAGACGTTATTGTCATTCCCTTCATACAGAGCAGGTTAACAAAATGACATTTCGTTTGGACTCATCGTGCAGTTCATAGAGCATAGAGGGCCAAAATACAAACTTACTTGTTTGAAATTTGTGACTTTGAAACATTACAATGCAACAAAACAACCATGTTTCTGAAAAAAGAGCAGCGTGACCTCTGGTTTCCACCATATGTGTTTCGTCATTACATCTACAAAGCCTAATGCGCTGCTGCAATCTGCCGCTAATGGCAGATTAGCCATTGTTTTTAACACTTTAACGCTTCCAAAATGCGTTAAGTAGATTAAGATCGGGCCAGACAGGAAGTCAAGCACAGGAGTGGTGAAAAGCATACAGTAACTTTCAAAATAAGAGACATAAAGATTTCCTAGTAAAAAAGTTGTTACCGAACCATGAAGGGCTGCATAAGTTGGTTTTTATTTGAAACTTGTAGTTTCTTTGTTGTTTTTTTACAAAAAATAAATTATTTGCAAGGCGGAGAAGCTTCAGAGTATTCCAGCTGAAGAAAGGAAAGCCAAGGCGGCAGCAGTCAGTGGCAGCAGGCTCCTCACGCAGGACGACTTTAAGAAAATCCGCCTGGCTCAGATGGCCAAAGAGATCAGCGCTGCTCCAGGAAAGGGCCAGAAGAGGAAAATGGTGGAAAGTGATGACGACGACAAGTGAGAAATTCTTTCTGTCAGGAATCCGATTCTTTGCAATGAAACATCTTGTAGTTGAATAATGTGTCTTCTTCTTCCTCAGAGGAGAGCTGCTGATGCTGAGAGATATTGAGAAGCTGCATAAAAAGCCTAAAGCAGACAAGGAGACTCGGCTGGCGACAGCTTTGGTAAAATCAGTCACATCTGCAACATCATTTGGGGGGGGGGGGGGGGGGGGGGGAAGAGATTAGGGAAATCAAGTTCTGCTTGAGTGTTGTTGAAGCAAAAAAACAAACCCAAACATATCCTGACGATGCGTTTGACCTCCAGGCAGGACGAAGTGACCGAAAGGAATTTGTGAAGAAGCGAACCAAACTGAACCCACACGCCAGCAGCAGCAACAAGGAGAAACGGAGAAAGAAGAACTTCATGATGATGAAACACAGTCAGAACGTCAGGACTAAAGGCAAACGCTCTTTCAGAGAGAAACAGGTGACTCTCCCCTCCGTGATAAACACGTTTTATTGACTGTAAAGATAAAATGCTGTTTTGGAAACTTGGTTTTGAAATTGTTTTTTAAATTTTCTTTCTAGCTTGCTCTCCAGGCTGCCCTCCTGAAGAAAAGGAAGCAGTACAAGTAGAAGTGTGACCCTCATGCTGTCTACCGGCCTTCACACCCACAACTTTGACTGTGTCAAATAAAACTGTATATTCTTTAAGCTGCTTGTATGTTTAGCATCTTACTGTCATTGTCAGCAATTAAAGTGGGTGCATTTACACTCATTAAATAAACCATCATTAATAATTTTGCAGATATGTTTTGTGTCAATGAGGTGATTTTATTCCAACTCTCACACTGACTTTTATGAAACTAATGAAAACAAATCTGGAGAATCAAAGTACTGAACCCTGTTTAGCTTTAGCTTGTACTCTCCTGCTGGGTGGTATCCACTAACTTGGGCCTCTCAGTAGGTTTCTTATTGCCACATTTGGACTTTTTACACACGTAGAGGTCAAATTCATGACCTCTTCAAGATGCCTTAGTACAGCAGGAAATTAATCCCCCAGAATGCAAAGGTGTGTTAATATGTGTTTTTATCAAATTTTAATGAGTGGCACAGGTATTGGGTTTCTAAGAATCCCATACTGGTCCACAAACCAGAACCTTCTAGAAGCACCAAAGACCAGACCTAAAAATCGATGTGATCTCTTTTTTCCAGGCTGTAGGACGATGATTTTGGAAGGAACCACCCTTATCTGTACATAGTATAGACAGTCTGGTCATCTTCCAAAAGCAACAGAAGACCCTTTAATTTTAATCTGCTTTTGCTTAAATCTTATGTTTTTTTATATATATTTTTAGTATTTTTTATCATCTTAACAGTGAATTTATAATTTATTTGTTTTATGATATATTAGTAGTTTGATTTATGATAATTTATTTAAAACTTGTAAGTCTTTTTTGTTTTCTGATTTTGATCTTTCATTTGTACTTTAGAATATTTAGTTTTGTTTTTCTGATCATTTTATGACTTGTTTTGTTCTTTGTGATTTATCTGTCTATGGTAGTGCTAAATCAACAAACTTTACCTCTTGTTACTCTCCAGGGCTTAAGTTTTGCTGTGCTAGTTAGTATAATATTTTAGTCAAACACAAATATTGTAAAAAATAGAAGATTGGATTTTTTTTATCAACATTTGTATTATTGTTCTGATGAGTTATGTTTCAATAAGTGTTAAATACGTGGTTTTGATGTAATTACAGTTTGTCATTAAGTTGTCCAGAATAAACATTTAGACACTTTGGAAAGGGATAAAAATGAACACGTATTTATTCATAACTTTATAAGATCATGAACTTATTTTACTTTTTTTTTTACATATATTAATATATATTAAATATATATTTATAACTTTATAAGATCATGAACTTATTTTACAATTTTTTTTAAATATATTTATATATATTAAATATATATTTATGTCGATGAAAATTACTGACACTATGTTGCCTTTAACTACATTACCCAGAAAGCACCTGGGGTCACAACACGTTCCGATTCTAAAGAATGCCTGTGTAATAAACCGGCCTTTTATATCTTGCTACGACATGAGGTATGTAACTTTATAACATGTTAAATTGCGAACAGATTACGCCACATTTAATTGTAATTTGTACTCCTCTATATCAGCTTGCGTTGAATTTACGCTTAAATCTTTACGGTTTCCTGTCAGGTTAGCTGTCATGACGATGCTACATGGTTGTTAGCAGGCAAGCTAACCATAAATCCACTTTTTGCCTTGTTAGCTATATTTATTTGTTGTGTTTATGGATCGTCTAAGCGTTTAATCGTAGTCTATCTCTGATGGTTAAATATAAACGTGTTTAAAAGTAATGCTAAATAGTTTAAAACCTCGTTTAAAACTGGCTTGCCTCTTTGCCTGAAATTTGTGCAGCTATCGAAAACTAAACACATTTCCATCATGGAGCTGCAGCACATATAACTTTAATTTGGAGTCATGCCCCTCATGAGCCTCAGTACGTCAACAAATCTTGGATGGTAAACAGTCCTGTTGTATTCCCGGTAATGTTGTGGCTTGAATTGCGTTTGTGATTAAATTTAACCCCTGCTTTTATGTCTAGAATAGCTAAACGACATGGAAAAGATGAAAACGACACAATCTTGTAGTGACATTTGTTGACTACGTTTCACACACATTGTTGCACTTAATGCTGCCTTGACCTCTTTACAGCACAGCTTTAAATGAGACTTATGACTTTAAAAGATATAAAACTCATATGGTCCAAACAAAACATGTTGATGAACTTCTTTGGATGTCATAAGGCAATTTCAGCACTTTCATACTTGACAGTTTCAGCACCTTCCAAAATGAGCCATTTCAGGGGTCTGACACATCCATAGGCGGTTATTATACCACTAAAGCCTAATTTATACTACTCCAGCGCCGTGATGGAGATGTGCACGCATTAACAGAGATGTTTTGCTCTCAGACTTCTCCATCAGCTGGGGATCGTCCAGGACAAGAGAGTGGGTAGCGCTGTTCTGAGGTATCCTGCCACCATTACAGTCACATACCCGGTCCACGATAGTGTGTTTACTATTGCGTTTACATTGTTTTAATGTATTTCTGAGACTTTTGAACTCGGAACAAATATGTCCCCCATCCACCTCTTTATCAGATCGGCACCTTTTAACCCACGTTTCTCGTCTTTTCTGTCCACAAATAAAACGCTCGCTACATATTTTTGTACTCCTTTAGTCACTGCTGAATAAACGTTTATTTTTTCATCCTTTTTCCCGTGATGCACTCTTGAGTCTGCCGCTAAATATCTTTTTATTTTTTGAGGGGGGAAAAGCAGTGCTGTTGACGAATGTATAGGAAGCAGCGCCCTGACCAATCACAATCTTTCGACAGATAATTAAAAATTGGTGTATGTTTCTGTCACCTACCGCGAGCCCAACAGAGAGCTTTTGTGTGAAGCATAATGGCATTGTGTGTCTCCGCAAAGACAGAGAATTATAAATTAGGCTTTACACACTAGCATCGGCTCCGCCCCACTCCCTCCAGCCTGGCCGCGTTTGTTCCACACTGCCTTAGGAATGCGGACATGATTGAGCACATGGGCTGTGGTCTGTGATGTCATGAGCGCATCTCCGAGCACGTGGGTGGGTAACAAGAGCGCAGGGAAGTCCGTGGTGTCTCCATTATTAAATTAAAGTGGCCTGAGCAGTCTTGCTTCTGGAGGCTCTCTGACTCTGATTTTGCATTCTGCTTTGTTGTGTCTGGAAGCTGTGTGTGTGTGTGTGCGTGTGTGTGTGTGTGCTTCTCACAGCAGGGAGAGCCAAAAAGAACAGCTTCAGTCAGAGGCTCATTAACTCCACATCATCCAGAATGATAATGGGGAAGCCCCCGTGGGATGATTCTATGCCAGTCGGAGGCTCCCTCTAATGGTAGGCATGATTTTTGAGCCAGCCAATCAGTCAGCAGTGGGCATGTTAAACCAGTTTGGCTCCAGGCAAATCATCTCGAAAAGAGGGCTAAAAAAACTTCCGGTTGCGCGTGGGAAAAGCCAAGGCTACCTAAATGAGAAAACTCCCAACCTGGTCCAGGCAGAGTGGAGCCGATGCTAGTGTGTAAGTGCTGTTTGATGACAAAGCTCCCAAATCCGGGAGGGGCTCGAAGTAGAGCTGCAGCTTCTCCAGCCTGGAGAGGTGAGACCATGCTAATTTTCCCTATTTGAGATTCCACAATAGGGATTTTTTTTACGGCTCATTTTAGGAGTTTAATTCCTAAATCAAATACTGACAGAAAATGGATGGCTGGGCTTTATCTTCATGTGTAGTGTTCATAGAGGCAGTAGAGACCCATGGCTTTTTTGAACAAAGACTGGGGTTTAATATTTCCTTGTTTTCCTCAAACACATTTATTTTCAACATTGTAAACACAACACTCCAATGGGCATGAGTTAAACTCAAAAATCCAATAAGATTTATGTACATAAAATGCCTCTTTCTCTCACATATTGCTCAGTGATCTCTCTAAATCTTGGTTATTAAGCATTTTTCCCTTTCAGCATGAGGCAGAGGTGTGCCTTAAAGGCTGGCTGTACCATAATAGTATCTGGAGCAACCACTGTTTGCCATTTAATTTAGTTGCTTTCAGTAGCTTTGAGTATTTGAGCAGGATTTTTTGAATATCGACAACCCCACTTTATTTACCCCTTTATTTAAAATTGTAACAAAGTCTGTGGATTTACTTAAAACCATAAAAATGTACCCACAGACTCGTTTGAGCAACAGTGACAGTGATTTGTTTAGAGTCGCTGAAAAACCTCAAAGATGAACTTCACAAAGCAGTGCAGAGCCAGAGGGAGCCTTTGAACATTAGTGTATGTGATGGGACTCGACGTCTTCTGCTCCTGTAGCTGAGAGGACTAGTGATGAGGGCTGATACGCCGAGTCTATTCAGTGTTGGAGACACTGCATGGTCTGTGAGGTGTGGGGGAAGAGTTGGTCTCCGCTGTTTTGTCTGCATTCAGACTCATCTGTAGACAAGTCAGCGGAGACGATTTCTTCAGCATTAATCAGTAGGTAGGAGTTGTGCTATTTGTTTGATTGCTTGGCTTTTTTGTTGAAAAGATCCTTTACTAGTTTGCTACATAGTTGCCCCACTTCTCCCACATTTGACTGTAGTTTTTTCAAGATTGCTTGGAAAGTGAAGTAGCTACGCTAGTGAGCGATACTGACTGTACTACTGACACAGCCACTCATCACCTACACCGAAGCTTGTAGTGATGTTTGCATGTAAACAGTGACTGGTAATTGTTGAATTTAAACAGAAGAATTTAAAATATAATTTGTCTCTCACTGCTTTAACCTGAGCGTATCTGTAAAAAAGATAATTAAAAAACAGTTACAAATTTTCACAATCAGATGTGGAATAATGTTTTCTCTACAGAAGCCCTTAATTTACTATTAACTACTATTCCTTTTTATAATTCCTTAACTAATATAAATGTTGGTAAGAATCTGGCAATACAATATAAATCACAACACCTGGGAGACGAAGTTAGCGGTTTTTTAAGACGGAATTTAATTGGAAAACTCAGGCCAGACGCTTCCAAGATGCATCCAGTGTTCTCGCAAAGTCTCGTTCCATCAGAAAAGGGAGCCCAGGTCTCCTCCCCTTCTGGTCGTCTCACGGGTCCCTGCAACACAATGAATGCAGCTATAAAAGCTGTTTTCTAATCCACTTTGCTTTACGCCTTGAATTGCACATGTTAAACTTCAATTTTAAGTTAAAATAATGAATGTGAGTTTCGACTGTCTGGCACGTACTTTGAGATTTTGTAGCTTTTAAAAATTTGGAAATGATATCAGAGGTTGCATGAATACCGTCACAGCAGAACCTCTTACCACATGGCCAGATTTATAATGGTTTTGTCCACGTTTAATGCTCCTTTTATCGTTCTGGATTTGAAGCTTGCTAAACTAATCTTCTCTTCTTTGTGTCTGGTTTGATGACGTCAATTTGGTGAGATGAACTGTTCACACAAAACCTAAAATAGCTTTTGCTGTCTCTTAAGACAACAGATTTCTTGGCATCAAAGTTTGTCTTTTAAATTCATGGTATGTATATTTTATTGGTGTTGATTTTTGGGAACAATGCACTTTTTCTTGTTTCCACTGGGATGAGATTTTAGTTTCTATACCTACAACAAATGAAAAAGTAGGACCAAAGCATTACTTTGTGTTGGGTCTGTACTACTTTGTGTCAAACTCAATGCTGAGCCTCTAAGAGGTTTATAATCTGTCACTGACCTCTTGAAATGGTAGTTATAAAAGTTAAAGTCACATTTAAATTGTTATGGAGACTGTTGAGACTTTGGTCCAATTGGTTGTAACTTTTACTTTGTAGAGATGTCTTGTGTTTCTAATGTCAACACGTTACATCCTTTTGTTTAGAGGAGCCACAGACTTCATTAGATTAATAAAGTTTCTCTCTGCGTTTCTTTAAATGAGATGAGTGGTCACATTTAATGTTGCAGCTTCACAGCTTTGTAGGAAAACATTATGAATCACACAAATGTGAGAAATTAAATATTCTACATTCACTGAACAAGTTTGCCTTTACCAGTTTGGAGGTGTTTTGTTTTTCCTAAAATAATCTAAAATCACCAGGTGGAGATCCTTTTTCCAGTTTCTATTTCAGCGTCGGTCTCCCAGCAGCCTTTTGACCTTGTTTCAGAAAAATAGCAACGAGTTGGGGATGACCAGTTCGTTGTGATGCTGAAGTTATTTGAAGACATTTTATTAAATTTGTTGTTCATCCATCCATCTTTGATTATCTGGAGTCGGGTTGCAGGAGCGGCAGCCTAAGCAGAGAGGCCCTTCACTTGGGCCAGCTCCTCCGAGGGAATCCCAAGGTGTTCCCTGGTCATCCGAGAGACATAGTCCCTTCAGCGTGTCCTGAGTCTTCCTTTAGGTCTTCTACCGTTTGGACGTGCCCAGAAAACCTCACCAAGGAGGCGTCCAGGATGCATCCTAACCAGATGCCCAAGCCACGTCAACTGGCTCCTCTTGATGTGGAGGAGCAGCAGCTCTACTCCAAGCCCCTCCCATATGACCAAGCCTATCACCCCATCTCTAAGGGACCCTGTGGAGAAAACTATTTTTGGCCGTTTGTATATGCGATCTTGTTCTTTTGGTCACTACCTAAAGCTTGTGACCTAAGATGAGGGTAGGAGCGTAGATCGAATGGTTCACCTTCTGGCTCAGCTCTCGCTTCACAACAGACCGGTACAACGCCCGCATCACTGCAGACACAGCACCAATCCGCCTGTGGATCTTCTGATTCATCTTTCCCTCACTCACGAACAAGACCCCATTTGCTTTTCAAAGCCTGTATTATTATGCTCCACTTTACTAGATTTGCTCAGATAAATAAGAACAAAATGGGATATAGCTGTTGGCTGCTGTATTTTAATCTCATATTCTAATTTGGCATGATATTTGGTATGATGTTTAGGTTTTCTTATTTCCTACTCTCTCGTAGGGTCTGTTTCATGTAGCCCACCATGGCACCAGGGGATGTGGTGCCAAATCATGCCAAGCAACTGAAATCCAAGGAGAAGCGTCCAGGAAGCAGGGCGTTCAAAGCGGAATGTGAGCCTGATGGGTCTTTTGTCTTTGAGGCCAATGAAGCCTGGAAGGACTTCCATAATTCTCTCAGGCATTTCTACGAAGTTGGAGAGCTCTGTGACGTAACGCTGAAGGTTAGTTTTTCTCAGCGTTTTTCATCCTCAAGTTTACTTTGGTTTATTTTATTTTATTTTTAAAGGATAGTTTAATTTTATCATACAGTGGGTACAGAAAGTATTCAGACCCCCGTCAGTTTTTCACTTTTTGTTATGTTGCAGCCATTCCTCATTAATGCACACACAGCACTCCATACTGACAGAAAAACACAGAATTTTAGAAATTTGTGCAGATTTATTAAAAAGGAAAAACTGAAATATCAGATGGTCCTAAGTATGCAGACCCTTTGTTCAGTATTTAGTAGAAGCACCTTTTTGAGTCAATACAGCCATGAGTCTTCTTGGTAAAAATGCACCATGTTTCTTACACCTGGATTTGGGGATCCTCTGCCATTCCTCCTTGCAGATCCTCTCCAGTTCTGTCAGGTTGGATGGTGAACGTTGGTGGACAGACATTTTTAGGTCTCTCTAGAGATGCTCAATTGGGTTAAGTCAGGGTTCTGGCTGGGGCATTCAAGAACAGTCACAGAATTGCCTTGAATTCCCTCCTTTGTTACTTTAGCTGTGTGCATAGGGTCATTGTCATGTTGGAAGGCAAGCCTTCAGCCCAGTCTGAGGTCCTCAGCACTCTGGAGAATGGCCAGGATATTCCTGTACTTGGCCGCATTCATCATTCCCTATAATGGTTTAGTGGTGAGCAGTGCCGGTTTTCTCCACACATACAGCTTAGAATTAAGGCCAAACAGTTCAGCCTTGGTCTCATCAGACCAGAGAATCTTATTTCTCACCATCTAGGGGTCCTTCAGGTGTCTTTTAGCAAACTCCATGACTGGTGGAGAGCTGCAGTGATGGTTGATGTTCTTCAACTTTCTCCCATCTCCTGACTGCATCTCTGGACCTCAGCCACAGGGATATTTAGGTTTAGGACCGGTGGTGCCAGTGTTTGGCAGGCCTTGCCTCTGTCAGTGCGCCCCAGGGCAGCTGTGGCTATATTGTAGTTAATCTCCACCAGCGTGTGGATGACTTTGGTGTGTTCTTGCTGTGTTTAGTTTCAAATTCCATCTTTCAGTTCTTTTTAAAAACTGAAAGATGGAAGGTGGATGACTGATTGTGTTGTGAAGCACCGTGGGGGGTTGTAGAACCCTATAAAGGCACTATGCAAATGCAAGCCATTTACCATTTCTGCTTGACCTCTCTCACCAAGGCTCTTCTCCCTGGTAGCTCAGTTTGGTCGGACGGCCTGCTCTAGGAAGGGTTCTGGTCGTCCCAAACATCTTCCATTTAAGGATTATGGAGGCTGCTGTGCTCTTAGGAACCTAAAGTGCAGACAATTTTTTTTTTGTTGTAACATTGGCCAAATCTGTGCCTGGCCACAATTCTGCCTTTGAACTCTTCAGGCAGTCCCTTTGATTCTCGTTTGCTCTGACATGCATTGTGAGCTGTAAGGTCTTATCTAGACAGGTGTGTGGCTTTCCTAATCAAGTCAAAGCAGTATAATCAAACACCTGGACTCCTATGAAGGTGTAGGACCATCTCAAGGATGATCAGAAGAAATGGAAAGCACCTGAGTTAAACATGTGTCACAGCTAAGGGTCTGAATACTTGGAACCCTGTGATTTTTCAGCTTGTCTTTTTTAATAACTGCAGAAAGTTCTATGTTTAACTGTCAATATGGGGTGCTGTGTGTGCATTAATGAGGAAAAAATGAATGTAATTGATTTTAGCAAAATGGCTGCAATATAACAGAGTGAAAAATTCACAGAGGTCTGAATACTTTCTGTACCCACTGTATTTTCTCTAATGACCTCAGTGTTATTCGAAAAAGCAAATACTGAGCTACGGCATATAATCATATATTCTCTGTATTTGTCCCTTTTCCTAGGTTGGCAGTAGGTTGATACCATGTCACAAGCTTGTACTTGCTTGTGTTATCCCTTACTTCAGGTTTGTTCAGTGGGCTGCTTGTTTGTTCTTTTATTTCCTTGAATGTTCACGTTGCAGCTGTGCCATTTGGCCAGCATATTCTCAACCCTGTAATTTACACAACAGTTAGATTTAATTTAAGTATTAAATACGAGCTGTTTTCCGTGTGGTTTGCTCTTTCTCCTCTCAGGGCAATGTTCCTGTCAGATATGTCAGAGACCAAACAGGAACTCATAGAGATAAAAGACTTTGATGGAGATGCCATCCAGGACTTGGTGCACTTTGCATATTCCTCCAAACTGACATTAACTGTGGACAACGTGCAGCCCTTGCTTTATGCTGCCTGCATCCTTCAGGTAAAAGCCACAAAGCACAGTCTCTGGGTAGACCCGGAACTGGAGTCTTCTCTCTTCTTATATGAAGCATGATGAAGCTCAGAACTGATTGTTTTTTTTGTACCACACATCTGTGTCATTTAAAATGTTTCACCTCTGCCAGGTTGAGTTGGTGGCTAGAGCCTGCTGCGAGTACATGAAGGCCCACTTTCACCCCACCAACTGCCTGGCGGTCCGAACCTTCGCTGAGAGCCACAATCGTGTTGACCTGATGGACATGGCTGACCGCTACGCCTGTGAGCACTTCACTGAGGTGGTGGAATGTGAGGACTTCACGTGTGTGTCGCCTCAACACCTACGTACCTTGCTGTCCTCCAGTGACCTGAACATCCACTCTGAGACAGAGGTGTACAATGCAGCGGTGAAATGGCTGAAAGCAAACCCGCAGCACCATGAAGCCTGGCTGGACCAGATCATGTCTCAGGTTAGAGAAGGGTGGTGTTTTATTCTTCCACGTTGTTGTTTTTGTGACGTTTGACCTTAAAGGGATACTGTGCAACTTTAAAATAATTTTTGTTGAGCTATTATGTGCTAAAAGGACCCTTTACTGCAGGGGCATCCAATTCCGGGCACAGAGGGCTGGTATCCAGCATGTTTTAGTGGTTTCTCTACTCCATACTTGATTCAGTGGTTGAATCACCAGTGCAGCAGCTCATCAGACTCTGCAGAAGCCTGTTAATCACCTGCTGATTGAAATCAGGTGTGTTGAAACAGAGTTAAACTAAAACGTGCTGGATACCGAAATGTCACTCAGACCCCACTGCCCTCTGTGGCCAGAATACCGCACTTGCAACTTCAGAGTGACAAACGTGTTAAACTTAGTAAAGTGGAGTAGACATGCCTGGTTTCCAGCATGATTCCTGCATGTTTTAGATCAAGAACACAGCTGATTGGTTTGATTTAGTGATGAATCACTCCTGTAGACACCAGTGTAGGCTGAGGAGACATTTCAGCATTTGGATTAGGTGTTAAAAAGACAAACAGCGTTAAGTTTCACTTTTGGTTTCACTAACGGACTTTAGGGGGTGCTAAAAGCAAGCAAAATTGCATAGTATCCCTTTAACAACCGAGCTTACCAACCAAGAATTCTTGTAAGAAATTTGTGCTATTGCATGTTCACAGTTTAATGTAAGATGTTTAACCATCTCTCCTACAGGTGCGGCTTCCATTGCTGCCTGTGGAGTTCCTGACAGGAACAGTTGCAAAAGACGAGATGATCAAAAGTAACCTGAACTGCCGTGACCTGATGGATGAAGCCAGGAACTACCACCTCCACCTCAGCAACAAGGCGGTTCCAGACTTTGAGTATTCATTCCGCACCGTCCCCCGGAAGCATACCGCAGGTATGACACAGTGTTTTGTTTTGATCATATAGCATCTTTTATGGCTCAGCAGCAGTCAGCACCTTTTCTTATCAAGATAAAGAAATGAGCTACTGCTCAGAACACAAAGATAGGGGAGTGTTCTTACAAGATCTTGCTTTTCCCTCAGAAGGATGGCGGTAAAATTTGCCTCCACCTAGCAGTTGGGGTTTGCATAGTTTAAGAAAAAAAAATTGGTGAGTTTGATCTCACGACTTCATGGATGTTGATTGAAAATAAAAACTAATATCAGATCAGGCTTAATTTGTGGCCCTTTGTAATGTCTTGTGTTTATTTCTAAGCTTTCAGGTGATAATGCAAGTTTTTTATATTTTCTCAGTGTACCGACAGTTTGTTATGTTCCATGTTTTTGTTTTTTTAGGGGTCCTCTTCTGTGTTGGAGGCCGGGGAGGTTCTGGTGACCCTTTTCGTAGCATTGAATGCTACTCCATCTCCAAGAACAGCTGGTTCTTTGGTCCAGAAATGAACAGCAGGCGGCGCCACGTGGGCGTGATCTCCATCGGAGGTGAGAAAGGTTTCATGTGTTGCTGCAGAGTCTAAGGGTTAGTAGATAACAAAGAGCTTGTGATAATTTGACATATGTGACAATAAGTATACCAACCGAGGTCTGAACCGTGCTCCAGTTTGTCTCCAGACAGAAAAAGTCTAAGACATGCTTCCAGCTCAGTATCTGAATGTCCCCGTGTTTGTTTTTAATTATTTAGGCAAAGTTTATGCTGTTGGAGGTCATGATGGAAATGAACACTTGGGAAACATGGAGATGTTTGACCCGCTCACTAACAAGTGGATGATGAAAGCCTCTATGAACACTAAAAGGTACATCTAAATGCTCTTTTTATAAATCTCATTTACTGAGAAATGGGTCAGAATGATAATTTAACCAACTAACCATCTGCATGTGTTCGTCAGGAGGGGTATAGCCCTGGCAGCTCTCGGGGGTCCTATATATGCTATCGGTGGTCTGGATGACAACTCCTGCTTCAATGATGTGGAGCGTTACGACACTGAAGATGACAGCTGGAGTGCTGTGGCTCCAATGAACACGCCCAGAGGAGGGGTCGGATCTGTGGCATTAGGGGTAAAACTTCTAGACAATACATCTTTTATGATTGACAAGGATTTAATCGTAACTTTATTTCGTTCTCACCTCTGCTTGATAGAGTTACGTGTATGCAGTCGGAGGAAATGATGGCGTGGCATCACTCTCCAGCGTGGAACGGTTTAATCCTCACCTCAACAAGTGGATGGAGGTCAGCGAGATGGGCCAGCGGCGGGCTGGAAACGGCGTCAGCAAACTCAATGGCTGCCTTTATGTAGTGGGTGAGAGGAATGCGATGACATGAGCAAATCTCTCTCACAAACTCAGACTCATAAACAGATCTAAGTTGTGCACTTCAGGTTTCTGTTTTCACATGCTACAAGTGCACGCCCTTTATTTTTATATACAAAGACATGATATGGAGACAAGTTGTAAAGGCTGTTTGGTAACTGATTCATAGAGTGTAATATTCTTATTGCACAACAGAAATTTGCATGTTTTTATGCTGTCATAGGAAGTAATGAGCACAATATTTTACAAATTTGACCATTTTCTGGTTATTTTTTCAAGGTGGCTTTGATGACAACTCTCCCCTGAGCTCTGTGGAGCGTTTTGACCCTCGGATGCACTGCTGGGAGTACGTCTCTGAGCTCACCACCCCACGCGGTGGCGTCGGAGTGGCCACTGTCATGGGAAGAGTGTTTGCAGTCGGGGGACACAATGGAAACATTTACTTGAACACAGTGGAGGCTTTTGAGCCTCGAATGAACAGGTGAGGAGGAGATTGGGCATTCTTCTCAGATATATAGGCTATTGTTTATGTTTTGTCTCTTTTGTAATAAAATCAAATGTCTTTTAATCAAAACTGGGAATGCAGTTCTGTTAGCACGACACTGTAAAAGGAATATATGATATTGGTCTGTTTTTGTTTAGATGAACAGCAAACAGGAGAAGTTTGGATCAGGCAGGCTGATAATCGCATCAGTCAGTTAATTCCTTCTAAACATTAAGCCTCGCATGGAGCTCCGTTGTTCTCCTATGTGTAGTTATATCATTAGAGCTTCTCAGATGATCTTAATTAGATTTGTGGAAATGTTTTACCAGGCATTCCAACTTACTTTGATGTTTATTTATACATTTTGCTAATGCTAATTGCAGAACAATGCTAGCTTGAGCTACTGCTAACGCAAAGCCAAGCTACTGCTAATACTAGTCGGATCTACTTCTAACCCCCTTCTTGGATGAGAGGGAATGAAAGAGAAGGTCAGAGCACACTTGTAAGGGCCAGAATATACGTGCTGCTTAAAGTGAGGGTCAAGGCCTGGGTGGAGACGTATTTCATCCGCACTTCCTGTTAGGAGAACGCTTCTGAAAGAGGAATCTCCTGGCGGACCGAGAGAGCGGCACCGAGGCAGTGGGAGACCGCACCCCTCTCAACCCCCCCGCGTGTGCTGTCGGAGTTTCTCGATCTAAAAACTAGTTGTTAACGAGCGCGTGCACACAAGCACGCACTCACACAAGACTTGCCCCTCCGGAGAAAAGCAGACAGATTCTGCAGCTTTCTGGAGGATTTCCTGTTAAACGAGATCATTAGATGAAAAAGGGGAGGAGGGCATTTTTTTCAAGGAGGCGAACGGCTCTGAGCGCTAATGTGTCAAATCGGCAGGTGAGTGGTTGAGCCAGGCGGAGGTGCGGCTGCCTCACCTGGAGACCAGTGCTGATAACGTCATTTTTTTCAGCTTAGCCATCAGCCACAGCTGCTTCTGAATAAATGTGGAGCAGAGTTTTAACCTGAAGAATTATTATGGTTTTGGGCTGAAATATTAGATTTAGAGTAAGTTGCACTAAACTGCCACACTAATGATTACACATGTGTACAGCACCATTAGACACTCATCTGTACAGGTTATCAGCAAAAAAAAAGTTAATTTAGGCATTACTTACTCTTTAACATTGCGGTGGTGCAGGCAGCAGGTGCCTTTGTTCACATACAGATCCTTCTCATTAAATTAGCATATTGTGATAAAGTTAATTATTTTCTGTAATGTACTGATAAACATTAGACTTTCATATATATATATATATATATATATATATATATATATATATATATATATATATATATATATATGATTCATTATTGCATGTTAGCCTCAAGGGCAACCTTATCTGTAAGTCGCTTTGGACAACGCGTCTAAAAAGCGCTAAATACATAAACATAAGTATATCACGGCCCAAAGGTTCCAGGATGTACTGGAAATATGTAACTTTGAATGAATGTGAGATAGATCCAAAGCTTGTCCATTGAGTAATACGATTGCTGTACACAGCTGTGGAGTCTTTGCTTCAGGTAGCGTTGTAGAGAAAATGGAGGAAATTAGCCAATCAGCATGCAGTTCAATTAGTATTCATGTCCTGGTTTAGTCGGTAGAGTAAACCAGTCTTTCCGTTGTATTTTGATGTTGCGTTTGGCCATTCGTCTGTACTCCTGGGTCATTTTGAGCCCCAGTTAAATTTCATAAAGGCTCAAAGAAAAGTTTCAAATGTTCTAGTACCCCTTTAAAATGCTACAATAGTTAGTTACTCTTTACACTTTTTTTTATTTAATTCATTTGGATTTTCCATTATCAAGATGTTGTTTGTGTCTAATTTCATGGTGATTGTGTGTCTCTGTGACCCAGATGGGAACTGGTGGGTTCTGTGTCTCACTGCCGGGCCGGAGCTGGAGTCGCAGTGTGTTCGTCTCACGTCAGCCAGGTCCGGGACATCGGTCAGGGCTCCAGCAACGTGGTCAACTGCATGTGACGACACCTCCACGATTCACCTGGTGACCGACTGCCAGGTCACCCGTCAGATCTGATCGCAGCAGAAGCACACAACACAAAGCACACCACATGACGGTAGCGTCATTACTGACCAGCTCCACGGTGAGTGCCAGTGTTTAGTTAAGGCCTAAGAACATCTAAAGAAAACTTCCAGATTTTAAATCTGAATTCCTCAATCACTGAAGTATTTAGTACTGTATTAGTTCTGTTTGGTTGTACTGGTTTAAACTGCCCATAACGTCTGAGCCTTTTGTTTAAGACAAACGTTGTGAGACTGATCAGAGTGCTCGCGTTTAGGAGAACTACTGTAAAGTGGGCCAGTTTGTTTGTGTTACCTCTACAAAAAGTCATTTCTGTTATCTAGAGACTTAAAGCTGAATTTTCAAGACGTTTATCTTGGATTCATCACCAGTCTGAGCAGTTGAAGCCCTTTCCAGTTTCAGAATGCAAATATGTTTGTTTATGTATTTAGCAGACGCTTTTGTCCAAAGCGACTTACAAGTGATAATCGGCATGTTGCCCTTGAGGCTAACAACAACAATAACAACCACTTGACATCAATCATGGAGAGGAGGGAACAAAGGAGTGGACGGTGGGGGGTGGGGGGGTGGGGGTGCAGGGAAGGTGCTAGTTTAGAAGATGCTCTCTGAAGAGCAGGGTCTTCAGGGGTTTCTTGAAAATTGAAAAGGAAGCCGCTGTTCTGGTAGTGCTTTATATTTATAACCTCTCCTCTTACTCCAAGATAAATGAAAGTTTACTTTATCTTTGACATTTTATTTATTTTTTCCAGCAGTTACAGCTGCGTTTTGACACAGATGTACTTGAGTAATCATTTTGGACAAATCAATCGTCATTTGGGCTGTTTTCTACTCGGGGACTCTCACTCCTGCCAGAGCCAAACGGCGAAACCAGAAACAGTTTGACAGAAAGACCTCCTGCTGAATTTACTTTGCTTATTTTACCTCCACACTATTACTGAAAAGGTGTGGCAGTTGTGCTGAGTATATCAAAGCAATAAAATGCACCTAATTTAACATTTTTTCGAGTGACTGCTCATTTAAACAAGCAAACTTCTAACTTTAACATTTGTGTTGATAGCTGGACTGTCAGAAATCCCAATCAGTGTGTTTCTAGATGCGAACGAGATTCAGAGGTTCCATTATATTTCAAAACATGGACTTTTTTGTATAATAAAATGGGTGTATGTTTGATATATTTCTTCATTATAAATATATCTATGTAATCTCTTGCTGTGCACTATTTTCCTAAAATAGATGTAAAGTCTGAGTATATTTTTGTCTAAATAAGAAGGTTTCATGTTTCGGTTTAAAGATGTTCATTAAGCACGATCAAAGAGAGAAATATTTATAGTCTCTGGCAACAGTTTTATTTTTAGAGAGGAGCTTTCAGAGACCATATTTGCATTTTGTAGGAGAAAAATGAATGCTGTTGCACAGTTTAGTGCTGTTGGTAAATAATTTCAATCATTTTGGTATCAAATCAGAAGCCAACATTGTGTTTTTAAATGTTGATGTGTAAACGTAATGTTTGACTGCTTCTATCATGCTTTATTTACATGATGTTGATATTTACTGGTTCAATAAAGTTTGATAAAACATTGTTGATGTCCTCTTTTTTATCATCAGAAAAAGTTGGCTTATAATTTGAATAAACTGAGTCTTTAGATATAAGTAAACTAGTTTACAAATATTGATAGCATTCTTTTTATGCCATTTTCTTTCTTTTGATAACAAAGCAAATCACAAAATACATAATGTTAATCTATTAAAGGCAACTTTGTCATATTTTAAAATCTTTTTTTGAGCCATTATGTGCTAAAATGACCCTTTAAAGGGTTAATGAAATGTCACTCAGACCCCCAACGTGGCAAGAATACCGCACTTGCAACTTCAGAGCTGATTTGTTTAATTTAGTGATGAACCACTCCTGTAGAAACTAATTAAGGCTGAGGAGACATTATTAAGATGTTAAAAAGACAAACGCTCGGCGAGGAGATAAGTTTCACTTTTGGTTTTACAACAGTGAATTAAAAGTGGACACCAGGGGGTGCTAAAAGCAAGCCAAAACTGCATTGTTTCCCTTTAAATTAGCTTTAATTGTTATGTAATGTTCTATTAAACCACGTTAAAAAGTAACTACAGCAGAAGCAGAGCTGTATAAGTTTACTGTCGGGGGTCATGTGGTTGTTATAAAGTCTTCTGGACTTTAGTTGTAATGTCAGGTGTGATGCCTTAGCGTGTAATTAAAGTTTCTCTAAACACCTAATTATTTTATAACGGGCAAAGATATTTGTGTTGTTCAAAGAGGGAAAACCAGGAAACCTCTGGTATTTGAATTATTATTATTGGGCCTTCTGATGTTAAGAGGGAAATTTCTGGTGGTTTTCAAACATTTATTATGGAGTTACTAAAATACAGCAAAGCAGTGACTGAAAGTGCTTCCTTATAAAGACTTTATATTTTGATCTTAGAACATTAATAATTTTCAAAAGGATATAAATATATTTTAGGTAATTCCAAATAAATAAAATTAAAGTTAGTGTCATGTAAAGTCTAAAGGTTTGCCTCAAAATAGAGCTAAATGGAACACTTATTAAAATTGGAGGTTTATCATCAATCAGTTTTTGTTAACTGCAGTAGTTTTTAAGGTGGATGAAAAGAGGAAGTGAGTTTTTCCCCCACATCTGTGTTTTATTGCTTTTAGTCTTTGGACTCGGGACAATTGTTGAAAAGTGGTGAACCAAAGAGAAGATGCTCAGAGATCTGAGAACGTAGAGACCCGTCACATCACAGACTCAGGGCAGGTAGAAACAATAAGCCACTAGAATGTGTTGAAAAACACCTTAAATGATAAACTAACATTTATTAAAAATGGGCAAAAGTGTTCTTCTGATGCTGCTGAGTTTTGCTTCGTTTCTTGGTTGTGGTGAGTCATCATTTCATTATTTTTTAATCAAAATTTTAACTCTGTAAAATGTATTGAGTCCATCACAGGAAATGTTTTTTTTGTTTTTATTTTAGATTCCATAAAACAAGAATATTAACAGAAATACTACCATTAAAATGCTCTTTAGCATGAAAATCAGTTCTACAAAACTTTTTTCCTGCAGAATTAAATAAAAACATTAATGAAATCCAGAATGTGAGTGGATTTCTGTACAAAAATGACTAATTTTTAATTTCTAGTATAATTTTACTTTTTTTCAAACATTTATGAGTAAAAATGTAGTTTAAAGCTATTATTTAACTATTTGTTTTTATGTCTATTTTTAGGAAAATTGCGCAAAATAATTGCAAATGTCCATCATAAGCACATGTTAACAAAAAAAAACAAACAAACTGACTGCAGAGGTGGTAAAACTGCCGTTATTTGGTCTTCTGCATCTTGTTGTGATCTCTGATGTTAAATATGTGAAACTATGTTGTGACTCCGGCTGTTAAAGTCAAACATTCACCCAAAGATCCAGGTGAGATGCTCAGAGTTGACTGACAGGGTTAGTAATTATGGATCTGTCATGGGACTTTTATGATGCATGGTGTTCAAATGATTCACTAATCATGGGACACTTTGACACTTTTGTACCTATCTCATATGTAATCAGATTACTTCAAACTGAATATGTATCAATTTGTCTTACTGTTAAACGCCAGGAACCTGCTTTTGTTTGCTGCTAACTGGTTTAGAGTCAAAAGAACACGGATCCCTGATAATGAAGCAAGCTTTTACGTCTGGTTAAAGTTCTGACTTGGTAGAGATGCTTTCAAAGCTCACATTTACAGTTTCAAAATAATATCCTATGAAACACTTTGGTCACTTTGACTCTTCATGATTTTTTTTCACCTTCTGTCCTCTTAGCTCACAGTCAGTGTCAGTCAGGATGGAGGGAACATGATAACAAATGTTACTTCTTTTCAACCGATACGAAGTCGTGGTTGGATGCAAACGGATATTGCTTGGAGCACAACAGCAACCTGATGAGCATTCAGGACATCAGTGAGAGGGTGAGGAGCAAACCCACTGATTGTAGTCCAGCAAAGATTTATTTTCACGTATAATTCCTGTTTTTATGTCTTCTTTCTAGTTATGGGTGAGAACACAAATAAGTACTGAGATCTACTGGATCGGCTTGAACGACCGAATTGTCGAAGGCGTCTGGGAGTGGAGTGATGGGAGTCCTTTCATAGAATACCTGTCGTATGTGATTCTGATGCTAACCCCAATTTTAGGACCGAATGGATTCATTTTACTCAAAATAGATTTCCATTTTTCTTTTCTTTAAACAACTGAAATGTATTTTGAATGAAAGGTCACAACATCCTAAAGTTGTAGTAAATTGAATTGTAATTAAAAATTAAAATTTTCCCCAAATGAACAAAGATCACCTCTCACCTGTGCTTCAGGTACTGGCAGCCAAACCAGCCTGATAACTATAACGATGCAGAGGACTGTGGTCAGGTGAGCGGACAAAGCTACGGACAGTGGAATGATGAGAACTGTGACGTTAAGAGGAAATTTATCTGCAAACACGCCAACCGTAAGTAAACGTGCAAATTCTAATCCGAAATCTTCACAGATTTAAATTTGTGCACTAACAGCACTTTTTTTAACTTTTGATCCAAATACCGTTATTATGAGTCATGCAAATGTTATTTTATGATTATTTGATATTAGGAGCCAACTTCACACCTTTCTATAAAAAACGACAACTTCAAAAAAAGTATCAGAAGTTATAGAAGTACATAAATAGATCTGTCCAAATAAAAAAATGTTAGCAGAAATAAACCTGAATGCATTGAAACTAAATAGATGAAACAGTGTCACAATTTTAAATTTCACAAATCTTCATCTATTACCTATTTTAATGCAAACTCATCGATGACGTCACTGTAGCAAATCAGCTGCTAACAGCTTATTTTAATTAACTACATTTTATTCTCTAAGCATAAAAAAATTACTTGAAAGAGCAAGTCACCCCCTACAAGAAACTTACTTCACTCCCACTTCATGTTTCAAATATGCAACAAATGCTGTTGCTTGGCAGACCGAGAGGGCGGAGCCGCTAACAAATACATACACACAGGCTCACAATGGCATTATGACATCATAATATACCAGATGACATCATAGCATACCTCTTAGCCAATAGCGGTGGCAGATTTAAATTCAAAGACGGTGCAGAATTTTTCCCGGCGCAACACTGACAGTTTTAGGCAGAATATTTGAATTTTAACCAAGATGCACTGAACTGCCAAATTATTGACTACACGTGTCTGTAGCATGATTAGACACTCCTTTATATAGTTTATCAGCAAAAAAAAAAAGTGATTTGGGGGTTACTTGCTCTTGAAGTATCTTTCAATGTTCTTGAACATAAAAGAGACTTAGTTATAAAAGGCAAGGAAATAACCCCACCTCTTAATTTATTGTGTTAAATTAAGGATTTAAACACATCTATTAAAAATCATTTCTGAATGCGAAAAACATCTTAAATCTCTTTTTTTGTGGCTAAACGTTTTGAGGGGGGAAAAAAAGTTAGATAGAATTTCTTTGGTGGAAATTCAAAGTGTGACTAAGTTCTGCTTCCTAAAGAGACAACATAAACAAAAACACATCAAATATCAAGTTTTAGATTTTCTAAATGTTTGTATTTCTGTTGTTTCATACATTCTGGACTTCCATGACATGTTATTGTCCATTAAAGACCTGAACAATCCTTGAGAACTGTATTTATTTTCTGTCTCCGTAGCAAACCCCACCCCTCAGTGTGACCTCGTCAACGGGTGGCGACCCTTTCACTCTAGCTGCTACAAGCTCAAATCAGACACCAGGAAGAGCTGGTCGGCTGCCAGACTCGACTGTGTGCAGGAAGGCGGAGACCTGGTGTCCATAAGCTCCGTGGAGGAGAACACCTATGTGACAGGAACCATGGACCAAACAACACATCTGGACCTCTGGATCGGGCTCTCCACACTGGTGAGAAGAACATCATCCCATTCCTCTTCAGAAATATTAAATGTGAATGCTGAAAACATTTTTTTTTTCCAGAAATGCAACAAGATGTCCTGTCAGGTTGAGGCTGGGAACGACCAGTTTACGTGGTCAGATGCTCTGATGGTGTCCTACAACCACTGGGGCGAGGGTCAACCCACAGTGTAAGACACATGACTCTAATCCACGGTTGTTCAACATTAGTGTTAATTTGATGGACTTGAGCCAAAGCTTGTGTTCTCTGACAGCAATCCACAGGTTGGCTCCTGTGCTGCAATAATCAAAGACTCAGAATCAGACATGTTTGGAGAATGGAGGTCCCATTTGTGCCGATACGAGCGTCCGTACATGTGCAAACGTCTCCTCAACAGTAAGTCCACTGCTACTAGTTCCCTCTGAAAATCTGTGCAGATTGTCTGGACTCTGACGTTTTTCTCCATTCTACCTTATCTCCAGCCATCTGCCCTCCTGGCTGGCTGAGCTTTGCAGGCAGTTGTTACTGGGTGGTCAGTAACATCAATCTGCTGACCAGCTGGCATGAAGCGCAAAGGACGTGTTCCGGCATGAATGCTCATCTGCTGACAATAAACAGGTAAAGATAAACGTCATCACAGACGTGTATGCATTTTAGTCTTATTCGGACCATCAATCCACCAAAAAACTAAATTGCAATTTATCATACGAGTTTCGTAGTTAACTCATAAATAATCGCAAATTAATTACAGATGAAAAGTGTTCCATAACATATGTTAATGGTCTTTAAATCTATAGGGGGAAGATAAATATGAATAAAAACAATGAATGAATGTACAGTTCGGCTGACAGTTCTTGTTGTCAGTCCTGTGAATATTTTTCACTCGTTCACAGAACAGAAGTGCCTCCTTTTTTACTACTTCCTGTCTTGTATCATGTTGCAGTCCCGTGTTCAGTGCGTGTGCACACAGAACACGCATTCAAGTGTTTTTAAACTGTTCAGAGCGAGCTACAGACTTTCTAAATAATAAAATGTGTTCACTTGCAATATGATAAATGACCCACAGTCAGAGGACTCCAAAGCGCTTTACACTAAAGTGCATCATTCATCCATTCACACACACATTCACACCCTAGTGGTGATGAGCTACAATGTAGCCACAGCTGCTCTGGGATTGGTATAGCATTTTAGGATTTTTTTCAGACTGATTTATTTTTTTTTCATTTGCGATAAAAATACAAAACATAATCTCACAAGAACAGAACAGAAAACAAGAACCTCCATGAACAGAATTGCACCCTGATCTCCACACCTAGAGGAGATATGACGTGTCACGTTTGTCTTCCCAGTGAAGAAGAACAGTTTTTCATAAACGGGAAACTTCCAGACTTTCACCAGGTGGACATCCCCGACATCTGGATCGGCATATCAGGTCATTTATGGATTTTGATGCTGAAGAAAACACTTCTTGCTTCATAATGTTAAATCCTAAAATATTTTCTCTGCTTTTCTTCTTCATCAGATATGTTACAGGACGGGGATTTTAAATGGGTGGATAAAACTCCTATTACCTTTTCAAACTATGGTCCGGGCTGGCCCAAGAACACCGCGGGCCTGTGGGACTGTGGACAGATCTTCACAGGTAGGACCCATCCTGTCTCACCCGGATGATTACAAATATTTGCCTTCAGAATTGAACTAATCCGTCATACTTTCAGGAAATTACGAGGGCAAATGGGAAACAACCAACTGCTTTAAGAGTCTGGGTTACATCTGTGAGATGACAGGTGGACAGAACCCCCAGCCAACGGCATCTCCTGGTCAGTTTGAAGGTCACGCTCCATCCTCAAATGTCATCTCTGTCCCAGTTTGTGAGTAACTGTGTTGTTGTTTGCCTCAGATGGCCACTGTGATCGTGGATATTTGTTACACGGGGACTTCTGCTATCACTTTGAGAACGAGGAAGTGAAAAACTGGCACGATGCAGAGGCCCGTTGTGCCAGTGAGCAGGGTCATCTGGTCAGCTTCCAGAAGCAGGAGGAGCTGAGTTTCCTGACTGGTGAGCAGCCGTACAAGTCTCCAAAGCACGCAGCAAGTGTGTGTGTGTGTGCGTGCGTGCGTGCGTGCGTGTGTGTGTGTGTGTGTGTGTGTGTGTGTGTGTGTGTGTGTGTGTGTGTGTGTGTGAGAGAGAACATCAGCATTGTGTGTTCTGTGCAGCTCACATGCCGGCACAGGCCTGGGTGGGTTTGAACGACATCGACGTAGAAAACCAGTTTGTGTTCAGCGACGGATCTGCCACAGTGAGTGATGAGTCATGTCAGCCACCAGGAGCTTCCATTTGATGGTGAAGACATTTATAATGATGTCAGAGCGGTGTCTCAGTCTCTGCTGCATTTTTCTGATGATCTCAGAACTTCCTCCCGTGGGAGCCCGGCCAACCAGACAACTGGCAGAACAACGAGGACTGCGTCCACCTCAGAGGGCCCACTCACTCCTTCGCCGGGATGCTTAATGATGACTTTTGCACTTCAACTAAAGAATATATTTGCAAAAAAGGTGCATTACTCTCAACATTTTGTTCATTTTTTTGTTCTCTTGCTTTATTTCTACTTCTTCTTTCTTCTTGCAGCTAAGGGACAAGGCCCTCCTCCCCAGCCTCCAACATCCGGACCAGGTCAGCTTGAAGCTCCACTTTTCTGAGAATCGTCAGACATTTTGGAGTTTATCTGAATGTTTGAATCGTTGTGTTTGACGCAGGATGGAATGACAAATGTGGTTCGTGGATGGCTGACCCTTTCAACGACTTCTGCTACCTGTTTAACTACCTGTCGATGAGAACTTGGGCCGAAGCTCGGGCCGACTGTATCAACCAAGGAGGAGATCTCGTGAGCATCACAGATCCCTTTGAGCAGGCCTTCATACACGGTAACTGAAACAACGAACAAGGTCATACGTGATGGAGGGGAGACAGAACTGTTTATGTGCTAAAGCAATGATTGTTTTATTGTTTTCCCAGAATGATTTGCCTGTTTTTATCATTATGTTTTAAGCAAGTCATTTTCTTTTTTCACAGGGGAAGTAACTGCTAAAAAAAACCTGTATTCTGCTGCAATGTGGCACAAAAAAAGCAAATTTCCCCACTTATTGAATATATTTATTAGTGTATTTGACACAAACAGTGAAATTTATTGCAAATTTATTGTGCATGGTGGCGCAGTGGTTAGCACTGTTGCCTCGCAGCACGAAGGTCGCAGGTTCAAAACTCGCCTTTCTGCGTGGAGTTGCGTGTTCTCCCCATGCATGCGTGGGTTTCCTCCGGGTACTCCGGTTTCCCCCACAGATCACAACATGCCCTATAGGTTATAAAAATTGTACGTCGCTTTGGATAAAAGCGTCTGCGAAATGAATAAACATAAACATAAATTAGTAAAATATTTCATATTGAACCAAAACACAGTTTGATCTTTTAAAATGGAGAAATGTTACAGTCCTTCTCCTCACTATAATAAAACACCATTGTTGAGTAATGATATAAAATATTACACAAAAAGATTCTTGAAATTGAGCGTTGTTAGTTATTGCTAAGCATGTTGGTGCTGTTATATGTACATATATGAGACCGCTTTACAATAAGGCTTCCCTCATAATTTATAGATATGTTATCATTAATCTGTAACACTTCATAAATGACTAAGTCTTTTTATGCATTGATTTCAGTTGAGAAAGACACAAAACGGGTCAGTTTCTTGCCAAATAGTGAGCCAAATCATTTTGGCTCACTATTTGGCATTTGTAAGAATTTTTTTGCATATAATATAATTTATTACAGCATTATAAATATCCACAGCTATCAAATGGAGCTTTATTGTGAAGTATAAACATTTATCACTATTTAATATGTTTAATAAACATTTTTAAATTTGAAAGGGACTCTTAACAGATTTGGCTCATTATTTGGCAAGAAACCCATCCACTTTGTCTCTTCATATAAACAAACATATATTAATAATATGATAATATGAAATAACACACCTATTATTGATTTACAGATTAATTAATAACATATCTATAAACTATTTATAACCATTCACAAGGGGAGCTTTATTTTCAGATGGCACCATAAATAAATTAAAATTACTTCACTGATTTCCAATGTTTAACTTTATCATGTTCAAGTAGAACATTTAGGTTATTTATCAAGATTAACAAAAACTTTTAAAAGGCATAATAACATTTTAGTTGTCTTTCTATGGATACAGCAGTGTCGTCAAATAGTTACCAAAACACTTTTGTCCATAATCTTAAAACAAATGATCCGTTTTCCTGTTCAGGTGTAATCCAGACAACTCCCACTGGGATCTCTCTGTGGATGGGAGGACACGACTCCGTCACAGAAGGTGGCTGGGAGTGGACTGACAGCTCCCCGTTCAGATACATCCACTGGAACGCAGGTCAGTCTGAAGCCAAACACGCCGAGTGATGTCTGATGAGTGAAGATGGTACAACAGCTGGATTCTCTCACAGGGAACCCAGATGACTATTTTGGTGAGGACTGCCTGTCCATACTTATCAACAGCGGCTACTGGAATGATGACAACTGTCAGAACAAAAGAGGATACATCTGCAAGCGAAGAGGTGAGAAGTCGGATTTGAACTGCAGGGGATGCAATGAGGATGAGCCTGTGTGCAGAGAGGTGATGATTTCTCATTTTCTCTTTCAGGAAGGACACCTGAACCTCCTCCACCTCATGATGGTAAAGAGAACCCCTCTGATAGTGTTGTAAAACCATGCGCTATGTACTGAGGAACTAAACTAGGAAGTATATGTGCTCATCATGTCTGTCATTTTTTTTAATTTCAGGTTTTATGACGGCGTTGGTGTGCCAGAACTCATTGGCTGTCATTCATTGTCCTGAAGAAAGTGTCATAAACATCCAGTCTGCTTTCTACGGCCGAAAGAACGACGACACCTGTCCGCACTTTGGGGAGTCAGGGGGTAATTAATGAAATCATGCTGTCTCAAGTTGGTGTGTGTAGTTGTTTATCACCTCTGAAGGCTCCTTCAAGGAGCATATCACTCTTTATCTTTCATGCCAGAGATCTTTTTTTTAAATCTTTTATTTCATTCAAAATGTATAAAACAAACACAACATACATTCACATATTGAAAAAAAAAACATTTGAATGAAAAGGAGCAGATAGAAGAAAAATCTTATAATTTCTGCCCCTTTTTCCGTAATAAAATAATCCGCCAAATAAACACAATGTAACCTCAGTCACTTTCTAATATTTTCATGTCTAATCTTTGACATTATAATTCTCCTTTTCATAATTACTAAATACATTAGATTTTATACATTTTTTAAATATAGCAAGTGAAGTTGATTCTTTAAATTCCTTGTTAATGGTATTCCACAATCTTTACAGAAATGTTACATTCCCTCACTTTGGTTCTGAATCTACGTTTCTTAGAGACATCAGTTCCTTTTAACACGTACCCACTTACTCTCTCATGAAACATTTTCTGAATATTAGTTGGTAGATTACTCGTATTCCCTCTGGACATTATTTGCAATATTTTCCACTCTACCAAGTCAGGAAATTTCAGTATTTTGCATCTAATGAATAATTGATTAGTGTGAGCTCTATAGTTACTGGTATTAATGATTCTCAATGCTCTTTTTTTGCTAAATGAACAACGGTTGTGTAAAAGTTTTGCAAGTGGCTCCCCAAATTTCTAAACAATGAAATAAATATGGTTCAATCAGTGAGTGATACGATGTTAACAACCCCGACAAGTTTAGTAGAAACTTGACTCTATATAATACCCCTATGGCTTTGGCGATTTTCCCCTTTATATAACCTACATGTGATTTCCACGTGAGACTCTCATCGAACAGGACTCCAAGAAATTTGGTTTCTTTTACTCTTTGAATTTCCATTCCATCTATCATTAAAGATACATCACAGCTTCTTCTGTTATTAAACAGTATAAAGTTTGTTTTGTTCAGGTTCAGTGACAGTCTATTTATATCAAAACATTTTTTTTTTACTTTAATCAATGCACTGTTTATCGCTTGAGTTACTTCATGTGCATTTAATTCTGAATAAAACAATGTGGTATCATCCGCATTCAGGATTAAATATACCTGAAGTAACTCAAGTGATAAATCTGAATTCAGATTATCTTGTTGATGGACTAAAAGTCACCCTCTATTAATTACCTGAGCTGATTTACCTTGGCCATATTGCTTCAATTAATAATAATCCATAACTTTGAGTCTGAGTTGAAGTAAATTTTCCTTTATGCATTGTGGAATCATCCTACTAGTTGTTCTTGGGCCAAATGTAAACAAAAACCTGCTCTCCAGGCACTTTAAACAGCTGTCCTGTGAACAAGGAAGCCAGCAAACCTCATGAGATCTGCATTCATTTCTATTTTATCACATTTTTTAAATAACATTAATCTCACACATCCTGTTAGCACTCGGGTGTTTGTGTTGTCAATGACCCTCAACTACTCTCACATTTAAATGGTAAATATTTGAGATAGCGCCTTCTAGGGTTCTACACAAGGCGGGCTACGTGTCTTGCACAAGGACACAATGACTGTGACAGATGGGGCTCTGTTACAACCCCAAACAGGTCTAGGAACCTCTGGGAGGTCCAAACCAAAAATGTGACTAAATGAGCAGACTCCACACCAGTCACCTTTAGTACAAACTTCTTTATTATCAACACAAAAAAATAACAAAACAATTAAAGATACATGAGAAATTTACTTTTACAGAGGTATTAAATCAAAACTGCCCATGTTAACTAAACAAACCATCTTTCAACCGGGATGGGAACAAAACACTACTGAGGTGCATTACGTCAAAAGGCAAACTGAACTGAAAACAAAACGTTGTAAAGGAAACATTATTCGTACCGAGAGTGGGTTCAGCTCAGAATACTCAAAAAGGCCTTACCAGTACGGGGAATGGAAACCAACCAATGAAAAGCTCTACCTGCTTTAGCCCAATTCACAAACGTCTCTTTCTCTCTCTCTCTCTCTCTCTCTCTCTCTCTTTCTCTCTCTTTCTCTCTCTTTCTCTCTCTCTCTCTCTCTCTCTCTCTCTCTCTCTCTCTCTCTCTCTCTCTCTCTCTCTCTCTCTCTCTCTCTCTCTCTCTCTCTCTCTCTCTCTCTCTCTCTCCTCTCTCTCTCTCTCTCTCTCTCTCCTGTGTCCACTTCCTCCTCCTCCTCCCTGTTCTGTGGGTGCGTCTTAGCTTTTATGAGCTGCAGCTGGGGAAGTCTGATGTGTTTCAGCCGTGTGATGAGCGACGTGCCGCTCTCCATGGTGCTGAAGCAGAGCAACGCCTAGAGAAGTCTGGGGCTGCCTGATGCAAAAGGAGAAGGAAAAGCCCAGAGTTCGTAACAGGCTCAAACCTTCAACCTTCCAGTTATAGAGTGGACATGTAGCTCCTCTGCCACCATCATACTAAGATCCACATTTAACTCTAAATCTGTAAAGCTGACTTGAGTTATAGCAATTAGACTGTTTAGCCTTGAATGGGTTTGCTTGCAAACAATAATCACTTTTAGACTCACACCCAGGGATTCTGATAGTTTCGTCAAAGTCTGCTCAGCGGTTTGTGAGAGATGTTGGTAATGGTTGCCCACCTATTACAACTCGTTTGAGAGGTAAAATATGTCCCCTTTAACTAAATAGCTTCTGCATCTTCTGCAGGCACCTGCACAGTGGATGGTATTCTCCCCATCTACCGGGAGAGGTGTGACAACCGTCCTTTTTGCGTCGCTCGAGCTCACATTGAAGTGGACCCCTGTCCAACTGTGTCTAAATATCTTGAGATCGTCTACAGCTGTGAACAGAAAGGTAATCTCTGTACCTTCCTCTCTGAAACATCTGTTATGATCGTTTGCACTACAGCTGCATTGTCAGTATTATTGTGATGTGTGCTTTTTTCAGTGTGTTTGCACGGCCTGGGTGTCGAGGATGGTAACATCACAGACGCTCAGCTGTCTGCTACTTCTTCCATTGGTCTCTTCACTCCCAACAAAGCCCGTTTGCACGGGAATTCCTGCTGGATGCCCTCTGGAAGTGGTATGTAGCAGCTCAGCAGCAACACGTGTGAAATAATACCGACTGATAGGTAAACGCATCTTCACTTGGTCTTCCAGCAACCTCAAGCTGGATTCAAGTAAACCTGGGTCAGACCAGAAAAATTACAGGGATCGTAATCCAGGGTTGTCCTCAGAGTGACTACTGGGTCACTAAATTTAAGATCCAGCACAGCATGGATGGTATAACCTGGACAAACCACGATGTCGACGGGCCGGTGAGTAAACACAGACTCCAAATTGGAAATGTATGCCTTTGCTTAATATGAATATTTCCTGTTTTACAGTTTTTTCCTGGTTCAACAGACAGAAACACTGTTGAAACCCAGCTGCTGGGCACACCCATGTCCGCTCAGTACGTTCGAATCCTTCCTCTGGAGTTCAACAACCAGGCAGGCCTTCGATTCGATGTTCTAGGATGCACGCCTGACTGTAGGGACATTTGCTGTTAAATAAGCATTTAAAACAAAACCACAGCAGGGTTTAAAACAAAAAACTTTCTGTGGATCTACAGATGCAGTTACGTGTGCAAGCAAACCCAACTTCAACTTCGCCAATGATCAAATGACGTGAGTAAAACAACTTCTGGATTTTTATGATTTACTGCAACATTTGTACTTTTTCTTGCTGCATAAATTCAAATTTAACATTGAACATTTACATTTTCGGACTTTTACATTCATTAGAGTCCACTGCCCTGCAGGCTGCTCCCAGTCTAACTACATAGTGTATGGCACATCGGTGTATCGTGGGGTACGTGAATACATCCTTTGATCAGTGAGATGTATTGTGTGTATTGTTGATGAACCAGGTGTAGATTCTTGTGTGCGTGCTCTGTTTTCTGTGACAGGACTCAAACATTTGTGCAGCTGCCATCCACGCTGGAGTGATACTCAATGAAGTTGGAGGAGACTGCACCTTGTTGAAAGCTGAGGGACAAAACTTTTACCCAGGCTCCACCAGGAACGGCATCACCTCCAGACAGTGAGTAGAAGAGATTTTCATCCTTTTTAAAAGTGTTCAGCATGAAAGACCAAAGCAGCTCCTCCATTCAACAATATCACTCCTACAGATTTGATGGAAACTACGCTGTGTCCTACACTTTTGCGGATGGAGGTGAGTTATTTGCATCCCTGTGATTACATTAAACATATGTTTCAGCTAGTGATAAACATTAATAATCAGTTTATTCTTTATACCTCCCACAGAGCTGAGATGTTCTGGGCCTGACTGGTATGAGTTTGGGGAGTTCTGCTACAAACCTTTCGTAGACAAAAAGACGTGGCATAATGCTCGCAGGGCATGCAGGAATCTGGGCGCTGATCTCGTTTCTATCCAGTCGATGTTAGAGCAAAGCTGGCTGGAGAGTTATCTGTACGAGGGTAAGGAGAGAAAATAATCTGTATATTAAGAAAATCAGACCACAAATGATTACAAAAATGATCAGAGCTGATAAAAAAAAACGTTTTTTGCAGTCACCAGTGATGTGTGGACTGGCCTGAATGACCTGGTCATACATGGCATGTATGTATGGTCAAATGAACACTCGGTGAGCTTCACCTACTGGGCTCCAGGAGAACCCAACAACCATGATGGCTTCAGTGAGGACTGCGTGGAGATGTTACGCACGGTGAGCAACAGATAAAACCTCCTTAGAGAAAGGAGATTTCTACTTTGTCTGATTGTAATCAACTTTTGTCATCAGACCGGACGATGGAACGACGTTTCCTGCACAGAACTCAATGCATACATATGCAAAATGCCTAAAGCGCATTACCCCGTACCCTCAGTTAAACCCACGGTGTATGGATGCACTCAGGTAGGACCAGCTTCTTATTTTAAAGTTTAGCTCAGATTAGGATTTTAGCAGATGGGATTTTGTTTTGCATGTAGGGCTGGGATGCATATGGCTACTCCTGCTACTGGATGGAAGAGACGGCCAGGAGCTGGTCGGATGCCAAAGCCTTCTGTAAGGAGCAGGGCAGCTTCTTGCTGCACATCGGAGACATGTAAGGACACTAGATTCAAATAGTTAATCTGTGGTTTGACTGTTGGCATTTTATAAATATGTTATAAACAGACGCAGGAACATAATGTTGAGATAAAGCTTCCCCTAGTAGCTGGCTGCAGTGTAACTTTTAGGCCCCGCCCTCTCTTGGTAAACATTTTCTAGCCTGCAAATTAAAAACATCTCAGACTAGTTTCATCCAGGTGTTGATTTCTATTTATTCACAGGGTTTTTACCTTTTTGCTGCCAGTTCAAATATTATTTTAGTATTAGGTTTAGCTGTAATTAATTGCTTGATGCTCAAAAGCCACCGTGACTGTGTACAGGTAAGTTGAAGGGATTTTCAGCTGCTGTCAGCTCATGGGTCTGACCACTTGTTGCATTTAAATGTGTTCTCTGATGTGCACAGCTGGCACGAAGTAATCTGAAAATAACTCAAATTAGACCCCTCTGTGTTGGTTTCAAGGATGTCAGGAACCGGGTCTATAAAAGGGCCAAGTCTTTCTCACTGATGAGATTTAGCAGCAGTAGCTCAGGAGGTAGAGCGGGTTGTCCAGTAATCGAAAGGTTGCAAGTTCGATCCCAGCTCCTGCCAGAGAATGCTGTTGTTGTGCCCTTGGGCAAGACCCTTAACCTGCCGGCTGGTGGTGGTCGGAGGAACCGGCGGCGCCAGTGTTCGGCAGTCTCGTTTCCGTTAGTGCACCCCGGGGCAGCTGCCCGCTTACGTCCCTGCCAGAACCATGAGGTCCAGCTCTCGAGCTCTTTTAACAGTTCCAAAAACCCGCCACAAGACTCGCGGCGACAGAGCGTTCTCTGTGGTTGGTCCCAAACTGTGGAACAAGCTACCTCTCAACATCAGGACCACACAGAATCTAGAGCATTTTAAATCCCTTCTTAAGACGCATTTTTTTTATTTGGCTTCTAATGCAGGTTGACTTGAGCATCTCAATAGTTTTTAACAGTTTTATCATAGATTGTGACTGTTGTGTGCTCATCTTATTTTAGGTTTTTATTGTTGATTTGTTGTACCTTGTGCAGCGCTTTGGTGTAGCTTTGCTGCTGTAAATGTGCTCTATAAATAAAATTGACCTCAACCTTGCAGCTACATTGTAGCTCATCATCACCAGTGTGTGAATGACTGATTGTGTTGTAAAGTGCCTTGGGGGGTTTTAGAATCATAAAACGGCCCTACATATTTACAGGCCGTTACCATTCATTTGACCGCTTGTTTAGGATCTAAATAGATATTTCCTGGAATCCAAAAGGTCCAAAGTTTTCAAAGTTATTCACTTTTTTGGCGCCAGTTTGGTTTTATATGACGTCTGTAATGTAACCCAATACTTACAAGGACAGTAATGCTGATCAAACCAATTATAACTTGCCTTTCAATTTATTAATCTATGCAAAGTAACTAGTGCAGATTATTGGGATGTTTCCTAGACCCTTTTTAGAAAACCACAGAACTTATTGATGTTGCTCACACACTTTGAATGCTTAGTTTAATAAATATTATGAAACAATGATGAATCACATTTCTGTAACCTTTTGCGTCTGTGTCTCATTACAGCTATGAGCAGTCCCATTTCACAGTGGCGCTGACAGGAAGGACTGGTTTCTGGTGGATCGGCCTGCGCGCTCGTGGAGGAACGGGTGGAGGGGTAGACTACACCTGGGACAATGGCTCACCTCTGACCTTCACTCACTGGGACAAAGACCAACCAGGTACAGACCCACCTCTAAGTCTAACCTCATCTGAGGAGAATATAAACACCTGAGGACATTCCTCTCTGTCTCTAGACAATGGGGACGGTACCTGTGTGGCTATGACAACGGGTCAGATTGGAGGTTTCTGGGATGACAAGCAGTGCACCGAGCAACACGCCTTCATCTGTGAGAAAGCCAGACCTGACATCACACCACCTACCAAGGCTCCGACGCCTCCTCCTGCACAGGGCTGCGCTGAAGGCTGGACGGCTCGGCCCCACTTCAGGAACTGTTACAAGGTAGGAAAATAAACATCGAAAAACATTTTTTGGGCAGGGAGCACCAGGTTGATTATCTTTAGTTTTATTGCAGCTCTTCCACAATGTGGACTGGTCCTTGAAGAAGAGCTGGGGAGCAGCACACGAGGACTGTGTTTCCAGAGGAGCGAACTTGGTCAGCATCCACAATCAGGAAGAGGAAGAGTTCCTGTCTCTGTACAGCAAAGCCAGCACTAAGTGGATCGGCCTTAAGCATAACCCCACAGAAGGAGGTGAGCCTACTAGCTTTTATGTTAAATCCATTCTGGTAGAAAAAAAGTTTAAAAAAAATAATTTTTTTTAACATCCTGATGACTTCTTGTGTATTTTTAGGATATTCTTGGAGTGACGGATCACCCGTGTCACACACCAACTGGGGTCAGGGGGAGCCGAACAACCACGAGGGCCGTGAGGAGTGTGTGGAGATGGTGAGCAGCACCAATGGAACCTTCTCCTGGTGGAACGATCTCAACTGTGACGCACATCAGGACTGGATATGCATGATTACAAAAGGGAAAACTCCCATCATTCCTCCAGTGCCCCCATCTCCCGTTCCAGGTAACCCTGGTTCTTTCAGCACGACTAGACCACTGCAGCATACAACAACTCACCATCTTTGTTTCCACTCGTGTTTCAGCTCCTGACTGTGGCTCCAACCCGGGCTGGAGGAAGAACAACAACATCTGCTACTACTACAACGACACGGACATAGTGGACTTCCACGAGGCTATGTTGCGCTGCTATGCAGAGAAAGCCACCCTTGCATCCATTCTCAACAAAGACGAACAGGCTTATGTGAACTCCATGGTGCGACTAGGTTCTTTGGAGGTGATTTATCGTAGAAAACATTCTGGTAGAGTTCATTCGTATATCTTACTCTTCCCTTCAGGTGGGAACAGGAGAGGTGTCTGCAGCCTGGATCGGCCTGAGGATGTTTGGCATAACAAGTGCACAATACATGTACGTGACCAGGGTTGAGCCAGGAAATATTCTATCGTTACAAAAACGATAAGTTCACACCTTTACTGTTTTATTTAAAAACGTAATTCAAGAAAGTGCCTATGTGTTATTTGTGCTCAGGTGGGTGGATTTCTCTCCGTTGACATACACTCACTGGGCTCCAGGTGAGCCCAACAACGCCAACGGAGAGGAACAGTGCGTCCAGATGAACAGACACCAAGGTAAGAGGACTCCAATGGATTTTGTGTTGACGTTGACTAAATAACTCCGTTTAATATGCACAATGAACGGCGGGTTTTAAAAGGTGGGTGGAACGATGCCAACTGTGGATGGGCTGGAGCGGGTTACGTTTGTAAGAAGTTTCCTGGAGACAACCACACACCTCCTCCGCCCACACAACCCTGGGAGGGCAACTGTCCTGAAGGTAACGCATTCAGTGTATCCATCCACGACTGAAACTAGATCTCTAATGCATTCAAAAAGACTAGTAACTTCAATAAGTGTCACTTTCCCTCTACAATTTCCTTTATTTAAATCAACTATTAGTCTCTCTGTCCATGTTAGGGACCGACACTGAGTTCTCTCTTTTTTTCTCTTTAAGTTTTAACTGTTTTTTTAAAAGGTTGAAGAGATGTTCCTTCCTTTCTTCCTGCAGGTTGGATGCAGTTTAAGAACAAGTGCTTCATGTTCAAAGGGAAGAGACACGAACTTAAAGCCAGCTGGCCTTCTGCCCGGAGCTGGTGCAAAGAACAAGGAGGAGAGCTGGCCGTTATTGATGACCAGTATGAGAACGGTAAGCTCAGCAGAAAACCTTTAAAGGGATTCTAGTACAACTTCTCTTTGAGCCTCTATATAGCAGATTAAACTCTGTTGAGGCTCAAAATGACCTAGGAGCTCCCCAAAAATGTCCAAATGCAACCCCATAATAAAGCCACCCCTATGGAAAGACTGTTTTGCCCCATCAGCTCAATCAGGACAGGGATATTAAATGTGCTGCATGCTGATTGGTTGGTTTACCTTGATGGCTCCATGATGCTGTCAGGATAACTCAACAGGAAAGCTGTGGATCTTTCTGGAATTAATTCTAAGTCTGGAATTCAACAACAACAAAGTAAACGTGGTTTAAAAATCTAGGACCCCTGATTGAGTTAATCAGTGTGACTGCTGCTCATCTTCTCCAGACTTTGTCACTAGTCACTTGAGAGACCTGGAGACTGCTACCTGGATAGGACTGTCAGATCTGTTGGTGGAGAACCAATATGGCTGGAGCGATGGGGGCAGCCCAGTGCGGTACACCAACTGGAATGAACGCGAACCCAACAATGCAGGAGGAGCGGTGAGGAAACACTGCTGAGGCTTCTTAGGAAGTATTTCCTTATGGGCCGGACAGCATTAAAGAGCTCTTCTTTGTTTTGCTCCACAGGAACACTGCGTGACCATGACTCATGGCGTCCTCGCATCTGGCAGGTGGAACGATGATGCTTGTCACAAGAATCACAGCTTTGTCTGCTACAGGAAGAAATGTAGGTCTGATTCAGTTTCTTTAATTTCAAGAAATACTAAAACACCCCAACATTTTTTTTTATCTGCCTCCTCTCATCAGCGAGCAGCATCAAACCTCCTCCTCCAACCAAGAGCCCCTGCCCAGACGGCTACATCTCCTGGTACCACAACTGCTACAAGCTGGTCGAGGAGCCGGCCACCTGGGAGGCAGCTCAGACAACCTGTGCCGGGCAGGGCGGCAACTTGGCGAGTATCGACATGAGCTACGACCAGGCTTTTGTTGCTGGGGTCGTTCTGCAAGGAAAAGCAGACGCTTGGATTGGACTCAGGCGCAAGGTGCACATCGGATTACCTCAAATAGCTGAAGAGCAGGAAACAAATACCTGAAGCAGAAAAATGACCAAATTCCCAAATTTAGCAGTGAAATAGATAAATCTAGGGTTGTGATGTGATGCAGGAGGATGGCTCTTACAAGTGGACGGATGGCTGGCCAGTTTTCTTCACTCAGTGGGGACCCGAAGAGCCCACCAACTTCAAGGATGAGGGCTGCGTCAGTATGCATGCTTCAATCTGGTTCCACGGGACCTGGAATGACACCAAATGCGACCAAGCCAAACCTTTCATTTGCAAGATCTCCTCAGGTAGGACCATCTGAAACTTGACGTGTTTTAAAACATTGTTTTTAAAAGACTTGAGACATCATCAGCAACTTGCATCCCACCTCAGAAAAACCACCTCCGACTCCCAGTCCTGGTGATGGAAAATGTCTGGAGCACTGGGCTCCTTACGGCCACCACTGTTATTACATACACGACAGTAAGGAGGGCGTCTCCTGGCCGGACGCTCGACACATCTGCCAGTCTTTCAGGACTGAGCTGGCCTCCATTCACAGCAGAGCAGAGCAGGAGTTTCTCAGGAACCTAAACCACACCAAGTATCACAACATCTGGATCGGTCTCACCAGGGATGGAAACTGTAAGTGGTGTTAAAACAAAAACCTGAATGCAGCGTAGAAATAGATAAGAATCCCAACTATGGCATGTTTGGCTCTTCAGTTGGCTGGGGCTGGACGGACAGAACAGCAGTAGGATTCCTCAACTGGGCTCCCGGTGAGCCCAACTCAGCCTTCCATCCTGGGGAGGTCGCCGAGAACTGTGTGGAGATGTACCACGACGGACGCTGGAATGACAACAACTGCCTGCAGAAGAGAAACTTCATTTGCCGCCATCGCCAGTGTATGACTTTGTTTATGAAGTGTTCAAGTTCAAAATGAGAACTTTTATTTTCCTAGATAGGAGACTAACAGCTGGTTTGTTTGACACTCTTTCAGTCTACACAACAGATGACAACAAACACCCCATTTTCCCCACTGATGGTCCAGGAACCAGTAAGTGATCAGTTACCATGGTTTTCTAAATCTCAAGAATTTAGAGCTAGCAGGAAAAACAGGACTGACTGTTTCATTATATTTTATGGTTCAGGTAGTGTGTTACGTCTGCGTTTAGTGCTGTTAGTGTGAAACAGTCCAGAGATGGATATTAGCAAAAGGTCTGAGGAGAGCAGGAAGTCAAAATATCACGGTTTATGAATGTTTATTGTTCCCTGATGATACTGAAAATTCATCAATATTGTGTAACATTCCAGTTAATCAGACTGTGTGTGATCAGCTGTCACTAATCGGTCGATAATTTCTTGAAACTTGCAGCCTTTTTTCATGTAAATTGCTGTTTACCTTTGAGAATGCTGATTTGTCTAATGTTTCCAGTCAATAATCCAGTTTTATCTCTCTTCCAATCATTGGTTTTGTGGCAGAATCCATTTTTTGCTAGAGAATGTAAAATCTATTCAGCTTTTGCCACATTTTAAGAGACAGTAAGAAATAGTTGGTTGCTAAAAAAAAAGTTTCCTCACTTGTTTGACCCATCTGCTGTGTCTCTAGATAACGAAGGGGTGGTAGCCGGAGCCGTCATTGGAGCCATCATCTTTATCTGCTTGTTAGCCGGACTGCTGTTCTACGTCTTCAGAGTGCGGGGATATAAACTGAGCAGCCTGAGTTTACCAACAACAACAACAACCAGTAAAATCGATGTGGTGAGTAAGCAACCAGCCCGTCACCGCAGATGAACCAGAGTTGAACATTTGAGCTCATGACTTTGTCATTTCTCTGTTGCAGCCCAATTTCTCCAATCCCAACTTCGCAGGAGAATCCGACACATAAAGATCCTAAAGCTCTGTAAAGTTCATCCATGTTAATATTTTTTTAAAGAAAAAAATCACATGCTTTCTGAGGCATGTTGAAGGTTTATGGAATAAAATTGAAAAGGAAACTTCACTGATGTTTATAGCAAAATAAAGTTGGATCATACAAGAGCACCAATCATTTAGCTACTTTTCAACACATGTTAAAGTATTTGTTTAAAATAAACAAAAGTAAACAACAATAGTTCCCAGTGTTTATTCGTCATTGTACACAGCAACATGTTTCTACAGAATGGAAAAAGTTTCTTTCTGCACATTTTGCTCTTCAGTAATTAAGTTATTAAATTAAATTAATAAATTAAGCAAAAAAAAAAATATATTGTAAAAATTAAGAGGTACAAACAATGAAACAACATCCCAGGAAAACAGAAACAGATTAAGTTGCTCTCAATGACATCCCATAGTAACAAACTAACATTCAGTTTTACAGCAGCCCACTGAAAATGCATAAAATAATCCCTAATCCCATGGCACTAGTGAACTCACGCTTCAATTACAAAACTTCCATCACTGAAGTGAGAAAATAAAGTTAGGATCACATTTCTAGTGTAACTGCAGCCATTTGCATTTCTCCACATGTTTAAATGAGAACTTCGCCACACAGCCATTAAAAAGGCTTTAATGCTTCGAGTCAAACACACAGTAAACAAGACTAGAACAATACAGCTGATCTAATATTCACTAAACTACTGAAATTATCTACAAAAACAAGTAATCACAAAACTATTCTTTAGTAAGCTCTAATTTGGCCATTTATTCCACTCCTACATATTCAGTTACCAGCTCAATAAAAGAGTTGAAAACGTGACTTATCCAGCAAAAACTTGGCTTTACTCCTGTAAAACGACTGAAGGTGTCCCTCTATACACAAAAACCTGAAAACAAAGACAAGCCCCACATTTGGTTCTATTGGGTTTGCTGCTGGGGAGTTCTCGTTCTTTTGGACTGCAAACACAAGAGAAAAGTGCAAAAATTCTGTTTAAAAAAAAGACATTACATTTGAGCTAAAGCTACTGCGGAAGCAGAATGACTTGTTTACATAATTGATGCTGAAGTGTGAAAGCTTGAAGAATGCATAAGCATCAGAGATAGGATCACGACTCTCAAGAGGCCTTCAGACGCGTTTCCGCTCTACTTCAGCTAGCTTGACAAAGCTACATTTACTAGCTAAGCAGCAGCACTCGTGCACATCAGCCAATAAGAAACTCCAAACAGCAGCTCTGTTGATCTTATTAAGATTAATACTTAAATCATAAGTGCTTGTGGAGGTCCAATTAAATCACAGCTGAAAAAGATTGTTTTTAATACCAAGTGTAAATGCAAAGATTGAAGCATTTGTTCATCAGGTAGGTTGTGCCCGTAGATACAAAAATTGAATAATAATTAAAAATAAATAAATAAAATAACGAAGCTGTAGCTGAATTGGATCACTGGAGCGATGTAAACAATCCACTGTGCTGGTTCTATACGATAACACTAATGACCTCTGACATGAGGGCCGACTACAGCGATCAGAAACTAGGTTCAACATTGAGACAACAACTAGAATCTTGCTTTGGTTAGTCAAATATCCAGATCAGCGTAATCCTAAAACAATCTCACACTAAACACCCCACATATCAGTCTAGAAACGTCTTACAGCAGCAGGAAAATGACGTAAAAAATTGTTTATTGCCCTGAAACTTGGTTTTTACTTCTGATTAGACAGCTTTCGAATTTAACCTAAGAGTAAGGCACGTGGTTAGCATCCAACTTTCCTTATTGCACATTAAAATAAGAAAAATTAGGAGTATTGATTCCAACACAGGGTTAGTAAAAAGTAATCAAAGGCTGATTTAAGATAAATTTGTGGCACTTTGGCAATACGTGTATTTGATATTGAAACTCAGAGTGGTCAGCTGAGGAAATGATTAGAGCTCAGAGTTCAGGTCCATATTTAAATCATCTGATTTCAGTCCAGGTGAAATCAAAGTTTCAGAATGAAACTTAAAGTCTTAAGAGAATTACAGTAGGTTGGCAAAACAGCAAGGCCGTCTTATTTCGGATTACAGTCTAACAAAAGTTATTAGAAGATGAGCGAATGGGAATCATCTCACAAGTTTGTGACTAGGAGGGTCAAAATGGCACTTTTGGTTAAAGAAGAATCACTCTCGAATAAAAGCCCTGATCAGGAAATTATTTCATGACACCGTTTAAAGTAAAAACACGAGGGGAGAGCTGATGTCCTCATTTTTTTAATATTCCATGAAGAAACTGAATTAATCAAATGAAACAGCATCCCAGCTGGCTTTGAATTGTAGACACACTCAGTTGATGTCACGGTGAAAGACAGACGTCAACAGCTGGCAGGAGGGAGGGACATTTCAGGTCTCATACTTTCTGGCTGTCCTGCCTCAGCCAGTGGACACCTTGTCTTGTGTAGCGGACCATAGAGCTCATAGATGAAGTCAGGCTCAGCGGGCCTAGAACAGAGTCCAGCTCCGCCAGAAGACCTGAAGCATGGGCACAATGTCAGAGAACGAACATGTCAAAACAACGAGCATCCTCAAGGTTCATCCACGAATCACAGATTGGTTAAAATTAATATTTTTGTGGTTTGATCCTGTAAAACGTTCTGGCTCGTTTATAACTAAGCACTATGTCTAAATATTCCCAGGTGTGTCTGAAGTCTCAGGTATATTTTGTTCGGTCCCTAATACGGATAGATCGTATATTGGTCGGCCGATATGTCAAGCCGATACATGCCGTTTTTCTATTTATTGGCATCGGCCAATATACCTCCTTAGTTAAGATGATTTAAAGTCAGACATCCCCGGGCAGCCCAGTGCTGTTGCAGAATTGCTCTAAAAATTATTTCTAATTAAAATGTATTTTTATTTAGCAGTTTTGAATGTCAAGTATTTGATCGGTTTACTGATTAGTTTGATTAAATTGGTTAAATTCAGTTTTCCAAAACTAATTCAGCTTTTGAAATTGTGTGCATCAACTGGTGTCATTAGTGGTATTTTTGCATGACAATAAGGTGGGAAAACGACTAGATATCGGCCATTGGCTGACCATGACCTTAACTTATCAGCAATACCAATGAAAAAACAACATCGGTCGACCTCTAGTCCCTAACCAAGCCAGCTTTTTGTCTAAACCTGCTTCAGCCTTATGTCCCTGATCAGCTACTTTTTTTTCGGTTCTCCCAAATCTGGAGGCAGATTTAGTTCATTTTACATGAACTTTTCTCTTGCCTTTGTATCAGACTTCATTAAGCTTCATCCTTTTGCTCAAGTCTTTGCTAAAATCAAACAAATTGTTTCCGTTTCCATTCTTACCGTTGCCTCTGTGAGCCAGCTCCTCTGCCTGCTCCCAAATGTCATGAGCGCTTAAGAATAACGTGGTGATGTTGACATAAGAAAAGGCCATTTGTTCCATCTCTTGAGGAAGTGAAACTGTGGTGCTAGCCGTGCCCATGCCAGAGCTGCTGGTACTGGTGGATGTGCTGACTGGAGAGGGCATAAGGGTGGGTGGGTTGTCTGCTATCCTGAAGCAGAAATATAAAAGTTAAAAGCGTTTGCACTGTTCTAAGCTGAAGATGTGATCAGGAACAATGAAGACTTACTCTGACGAGGAGAGAGGATTAAGAGCCTGAGCAGAGTTCTGAAAAATAGACTGAATTTAAGATTTTGTGAAACCTTCTGGTTAGAGAAGATGATGAATCATTGATAACTTACATTAAAGTGATCCGAAAGGGTTTTGGAAAGCTTTAGTGCAGCTTTGCGTTTGTGGTGAAACATGGCCATGTGCAGGAGAGACTGGCACTTTAGACTAAGAGACAGAAAACAATGAAAACTCAAAAGTTCACCTTTATCAGTTTTCCCAGGGAAAAAGTTCAGCAGACGTGCTTGTTTACATTTTTGCCGCTGCGTGCGAAACAGTACACAAGTGGGCCGAACCGAAACGGTTCAACCCCCCACCCCCACCCCCCCGTGAACGGTTACACCCCTAATAGTGAGTATTACCATATAAGCCAACTGTTTTTGTTTTTTAACCAGTGCTGCTGCATTTCTCATCTTGAACAGTAGGTGTCACTAACGATAAGAATACCACTAATGCCTGTTTTCAAACAGCATTACTCAGCATTACCTGTATGGGTTTGGCTCGGTTGGACAGATTTTTCAGCACCTGCTTTGTTGTGGTTCCCAACGTATCGAGCCGTTCCAAAAACGCAACAACAGTGACTGTCAGCCACTGATTGAGGGTGGAGTCACTGGTCGCTCCAGAGTTTTCTGCCTGCTGCCTTTTCTGAGTTCAGAGTCTGACAAAAGCCAGTCACTGTGCAGAACGTTGATGTACTTTTGGGTGGCATTAAGATCACCTCACACTGTTTATAGTTTAGGAGTAAAGTTTGATAATGCCGTAGGTGTAGCACCCAGGCGCACAGATGGGGGGGGGGGGGGGGGTCCTGTCCCCCCCCAGATTCAGATCGACCCCGATTCGTGATTTTTATGTTTTCTGTAAAGATTGGTACGCTGAAAATCATTTAATGTTTTGCATAAAGCATGAGGTTTTGGTTAGTACTTGATTGGGAGAATAACAAATGACTGAATTAAATAGTGGAGCGCCTCTGTCAGTGTGCCCCAAGGCAGCTGTGGCTACATCGTAGCTTATCACCATCAGTGTGTGAAGGGATGAATGATACACTGTAGTGTACAGCACTTTGAAGTCCTTACTCTGAGAGGTGCTATACAAGTGCGGATCATTTATCATTTATAGTGTTGATCAGGCAGAGCTTTGTTGCCAACGTTCCACTGCATAATGGCTTCAAACACGTATATAAAAGTGTTCGTTGTTACGTAAACCATTGGAGGAAATTACACAAATTGACTGAGCTCTAGTTAAGGCGCTTGCAACAGTTTGTGTATGTGTACGTGCGTGTGTGTGTGTTTGGGGGAGGGTACATTGGAACTTTGTCCCCCCCAGTTTGAAAATCCTATCTGCGCCCCTGGCAGCACCCACTAGAGCCACGTCTCAGTTTGACGCAACCCACACTGAACCGAGTCAGGTTCAGTAAGGAAAAGGGGCATAATTTGGAGGAATGGCACCAGAAGAGTTTATAGATCCACATTTCAAATAAATGTTAGCGAATATTTTCATTTTTTCCTTTCCCTGAAGAAAACGATCTGCCTGCAGATTTTTCAGCCAGTAGCTAAATGGATTAAATTTTAATCAGTTCACCCGTGCAGCACACTGGTGTCAGGATTGTTCATGAGCGTCCAAAACTTCAAGTCCAAATCAAATCGTGAGTCCTTGTTTTATTTTTTTTCCATTCTAAGGCTTGATTCCACATCCCTGCCTTAGAAATAATCTAAATTTGCAAAGACAAACCCTAAAATTCTACATTTAGTCAGGTTTCAAACATCATCTTACCACAGTGCTAAAAAGTCCTTTTCTGAGGGTGGAGCAGAGGAGTCGACTGGGTTTTTAAGCTTCAGTACAAATCTGAGAATGAGAAGTACAGAAAGAAACAATCCTGACTTAAAACTCAAACATTTAAAATACTGATGCTGCATTTTGGCTTTAACATCCTCATTATTCTATAACATGTGTCTCTTGGTGTGGAAGGCTAGAAGAGAGCAGACTCTAGACAAACAGAAGCTGTGATACGCGTAGGTCCTTACTTCAGGAGTTCCACCGTCTCTGCAAACATCGTGTAGGAAGACGTTGATATCTGTGGATCTTTTTCCATGGCAATCCCACTTTCAACAAAGAACATGGCTGCATCCAGGTAGTTGAAGGCTTTGCTGAGTCTATCCAACTATGGAGACGAAAACCTATTGTGAGGTGTTGACCTGGGTCATTTTAAAAATGTCTGAGGGATGAACCCACCTCTGCATCTGCCTTGTGCTTCAGTCTTTTAGCCTCTTTTATGTAATGCTTCACTGGATATGGTCTGTGGTTCAACAAGGAGAAACCACTCACAAATCAGAACTGTGGCTCCGTAGGTAGTCTTTAGTCCAATCCAAAACAAAAACCTTCAGAGATTGAAATCTTACCTCTCATCAAATGTTAGTAAAGGCCTGCGGCTCGAAGCTTCTCTGTGGGGTTGAGACGTTGCCGGTAAAGGAAGACTTTTCGTTAGAGGCTTTTTCTGGAATTCAAAAGATTTTCAGGTTAAATTCCTGCAGCTTTATGGCATTGTGGTCATGAATGAGCTCCTTTCATTGGAACGGTTACCTTTTCTTGGCGCGTGTGCTGTAAAGGTTTTCCACTGTTCTTGTGCAGGATGGAATCTTTGCCCTTTACCGCCTCTTTATTGGACTGCTGACACTGTGCCTTTAGGTTTTTAAAGAAGTCTTTGGAAGTTGCAGGTTTCTGGAAACTTTTTTTAGCTTTCTTTTGAAGCAGGCCTTCTGCCGACTTAATGGATTTTCTATTAGTGATGAGATGAGAGGTCATTTAAAACAGAAGTTTAAAAAAGCAACAAACTGTTATCCAGAATGCTTTAACAGACGTACTCTACTTCCATAGAACTACAAGCTGATGGGGTATTTTTGTTTTCCAGCTTCCGTTTCCTCTTGGGACAGGTTTTATTCTCTTCTGCAGCCTACAAGAAAATGACCAAATGTTAAAACAACTTTTCTATCTGTGCCAGCTCGAGCAGTATTTTACTCACGTTTTGAAGCGTTTTGCTGGTTTTGGTGCGATTGTGTGCTTTCGAAGCATCATTGCCTCCTCCATCTGGCTCTATGACCAGAGCCGGTCTCTTTGCTCTGGTAGAAATCCCTGCGTGGATGCTGCTGGCTGTCTGGGGTACCCTCATGAGCAGACACAGATTTATCTTGACTAGCAGAGATGTAGGAGGCTGGAAGTGGTCCCAGGAACCATTAACTACATGCTCAAACTTCTCAGAGACCTTGTGGGTTGGTTTGTTAGGCACCTTGGTGCCGCTGTTCGGACACCGTGTTTCTGTCTTGGTTTTGCTACAGTTCATTTGGACTGGTAGGGTGGAAGATTGTGGAGTCAGCAGAGTGGGACTTTGGGTGGGGCAGCAGCAGGTGTTTGGATAACTCACACCACATGATGGACACCTACCATACAGCGTGAGAGTGGCTTCTGATCCAACCTTCTGCACTTTGGATTTGGTGCCTTTAGTCCTTTTCGGGTTGCTTTTGGAACCATTGCCATCCTTTTTACAACTCCCTGTTTTCGTCTTAACTTTGGGTCTGTCTGTGAAACTCGGCTCTCTGGTTTGCGTGTTTGCAGCACCTTCAGTCTTTACACTGATTGTTGTTTGGGAGAGGTCTGAACAGCTGGTCTTTGCTCGCTTTAAGACTTTCTTGGCATCACTGCAGCTGCTAACATTAGTGGAAAGGGACTTTTTGCATCTGCGTTGACAGTTCTGGGAGCTTTTGCCACCCTTCTGTAAAACAGTCAAGTCACCTGTAAACTGTTTTTGTTCAGAAGAAAGCTTAGGTTCCTTGCTGGTGTTTACACGGGTCTGTTTGGAGGTTTGACAGGACAGCAGCTGCTTTTGAGCAGGAATCCCAGTGCTGGAGTTTTGCTGACTGGACTTGATCCAGTTCCCCAGCTGCCAGGCACCATGGCTCAGTGATGGAGCATCAAGCTTCAAAATGGGGAAAAAAAAATTGTATATTTAGATAGACATACAACCAGAGCAACTTAGAGAACTGGAAAGAGTGTGTGACTTCTTTATTCTGAGCAGTACCTCTGCTTTAACCAAGCTGCCCTCTGAGGGTGGAGGCGGCTCCACTGTGGAGCTTTCACCATCTGACTCCGACCCATGGCTGCTCTCCGAGTCGCTGGAGCTCACCAGCTCAGCATCACTGGAACGTGCCGCTTCAAATGAACTAAAACACACACGGATGTTAGATAAGGAACACAATACCAATTTTTTAACAGATGCACACATTTATAACCGAGATGGCACGAGCAGCAGCCAGTTACATCAGCTCTCGCTTCTCTACTCCCTTTTTTTACCCTTTACTTGTCTTGCGTGCTTTTAATGCCCTTAATGTGGGCATTTGTTCCCTCAGCCACACAATCCATAGGAGTACTTTTGTGTTGTTTGTGTGTTTTTTTTTTTTACTCGTTGGGAACACACTGGGAGTTTCCTCTAGCTCCATCCATGAATGTATGGTTTACACTAGAGATCAGCTGTTGGCGTTGTGGACACAGTTTCTTCTCCACAGAAGAGTCTGTTCTACCCGCAGAATTGAGGAGGAAGTGTAGAGTATGTGGGATGCAAGCTCCAGAAGAGGAAGCTGAGATAAACTATATTTACCATCCGTGATTATAGGAAATGTCCATTCTCTGCCCAATAAGATCGACAAGCTCACAGTGTTGACCAGGCTGCAGTGGGACTAGAGTGGATGTGGATGCAAATCTCATGTGGTAAACTTGCAAGAAGAATCCTAATGAAATATTTCACCTACAACATAATTAATTGGGGGTTTGTGCCACAATATCTGAAGGCATTAAAAAAAAGCTACTTTCTTTAATTATTTTTTTTTTTTACAATTTAGGAAAATAAATAAAAAGATTGGTTTTAATCTCTTATCCATCCAGACTGATCATTTTTTTTATTATTTGCTGATTAAATTTCAAAGATTTGTATTTGCAGCCTAAACTAAAATGTGTGTGGTCTGATTTCCTTTACCTAGTAAGAGTTTGTGTTAAATACGCTTGAGTCTCTTAACTTTATGACGTTTCCCTGCAAAACTCAGTTTGATTATAAAATGATGACACTCACACTGAGGAGCTCTTCTGGCTGAAATGAGACAGTTCTGTGGGAGAAAAATTCTGGCTTTCTGAAAACAAACACATGGAGAAAATAAAGATTAGTCCTACAAAATAAACAAGTCGTAACATATCAAAGCCACTGAAGCAGACATGGCACAAACACACTGCTGCAAAAAGCTGTAGAACAACAATAGAGCCCAAATGAGGCTTTAGGTCAGAATCTCTTTATTCTGTCATTACTCACTTTCTTCTGGACATGAGGAAACTTGTTCCGGTTCCTGTAAACACAGAAAGAGCAAGAAGTATTTCAATAAAATCCAACTTTACAATAAACTTAGAACAGATTTAACATAAGTCTTTAATTGAGATTCTAAAGAATAACAGCTAAAACTATTTTCTTCCTTCAGATGTTATAAAAATGTTTAATAAAATGTAACATTGCATCATTTGAGTCAAAAGGTTAAAGAGTAAATTGCAGGTTAGAGACTCCCATGAAACAATGTTTAGAGAAACATAACAGAAACTCGTTTTAAACAATTTTTTTTTCACATACATAAATGATTTCGGCTTTTAGTCATTTTTGTGAGAAAGGTTTTTATTTATTTTTTTGCCAAACCAAGTGACGTCAGCTGAGGGAGTCCGGTTAGCTTAATCCAGAGAAAAATATGGACTCTAATGTGGCTCTGATACAGAAGAAACTTTAAATGTTTATAATTCTACTTATGATGGACCAAAACCATGAAGTTATGAGTTTGCTGCTCGCCCCAGAGAGCAGAGACAAACCAGAGGGAGAAACCATCGGCCAAAGCAGAGAGATTGTGGAGAAGCAGCGGGGGAGCAGCAGGTGAGTGAACGATGCTAGCTTAAACTCGTGTGCTAACATCACAATATTGTACAGATTACTATCATGTACCAGACAATTAAAATAGTATCGGTCAGTTAATATAATATTAATACTAATGAGCGTCTGTCAGCTGTCTCGTACTCGTTAATAGCTGTTGACCTAACGTAGTTTAGCTCTTAGAGCCGGGGTGCCCATTCCTGGTCCTGGAGGGCCGCTATCCAGCAGGTTTTGTGGTTTTTCTTCTCCAACCAGAGGCGATTTTACCATTAGGCATAGGTCGACGGCCGCCTGGGGCCCCCTTGTGTTGAGGGGCCCCGTAGCCCTGACTGCTGGCACCCCTCTGTTAATGCCACAATATTCTTATTACCAACCTGTCGCCGCAGACAGGATTGGACATGCACACTTCTCAATACCATAATTCCTGAACCGTTCAAGATATCATTAAAATTCCAAAAGTGCTGAAAAGATTAAAAATGGGGCTTTTCATGCATATACAATACATTACGGTAGCCACCGGGATTCCCCGTCTTGAGCGCAACGAATCACAACACAGATTCAGAGACGTGCTGAGTTTGTCATCCAAAATGCTCCGTTTTATAACTTTTGAATGGCTGATCAGATTCAAAAATCCCAACTGTTCCTAAAAGTACATAAAAGCAGCTTTCCAACGATCTATAGCATGAAGCAATCAGAGTTATGGAAAATATCGCTACGAAGGGAAATCCTGCTGTACAGCCTGATTGAAACGGAGCGCAGCGCCGAGGTGAAAGCGGATAATGGGACGGGGAAGCTAATTAGCATAAAAACCAGCATGAAATTATGGAAAATGCTAATTGCTAATTGTAAGATTCAGCTTCAATCCAGCATTATTTATCTTTTTACAATAAATAATTATATTTGCTAAAACAAAAGTTTTTGGTGTAGCAGTGCACGGTGTGCAAGAGAAGCACCCCATGGCAGTGTGAGGTGCGCTCTGCCTGCAGCTGGAGAGAAACTGCTTCAAGGTCTACCACATCAAATAAAAACGTCTGAAAGTTTACAAAAATAAATGGTCTTAAAAACTGCAAAAAAAAAAGATACTGAGGTTCAAACTTTTTTAAGAATTGATGCATTACAGTTCAAAGTTTAAATTATTCATTCCAAATTGTTTGCCCAATAATTTTGAAGTTCCTGTTCAGTAATAAATGTAAAAAATTCAAATCAGTTTTTTGCTTTTTTCACTTTTAAGCTGATTTTTTAAAGGCTTTAATGGAAATAAATTCTAATTGCAAACCATACACTAAAAGCTGAGGTTGTTCTGAAAAAAGGAGAAGAGTTACACACACTTTATACTTATTACAATTTTACAGCCATAAGATTAAAAAAATACCGGGCGGCCCTGTTATAATTATGGTCATAAGAGGGTCATTAAGACAGCGAAGCACAAACAGGAAGTGATTGGTAGTCATTCCACTCCAATCCAGTTGGTGGCGGTAAGGCACCAAATTGTTGTTTGCCAAAAGACCACAAATAATAATAAGAAGAGTGGCGGGAGTGTTCGTAACAAACTCAAAGCGATAGTCAAAACATGAAGCATGAAATGGAGTTATCCAAGTGGCTCCAACAAGAGAAAGAAGCAGCATACTTCATAAAAGCTTTTATTTTCACTTCTGAAAGTGATGTCGTTTTTCGATGTAAACATCAAAGGAAGCAGAAACGAAAGACAATGGAAAATGTTTAAAGGGAGGAAAACAGACCAAAATGGAAAATAGAAAAAAAAATAACTAAGGCTAAAGCACAGGAGCACTGACAGGAAAAAGAAAGCAGAGCAAATATTGAAAGTGCTCAAAGGGAGGGAAATACAGGAAAAGAGGACTAATATAAAGGGAAAATAAATGATAAATGACCCGCACTTGTATAGCGCCTCTCAGAGTAAGGACTCCAAAGCGCTTTACACTACAGTGTATCACACACACATTCACACACCGATGGTGATGTGCTACAATGTAGCCACAGCTGCCCTGGGGCGCACTGACAGAGGCGAGGCTGCCGAGTACAGGCGCCATCGGTCCCTCAGACTACCACCAGCAGGCAAGGTGGGTTAAGTGTCTTGCCCAAGGACACAACAGCAGAATTCTCTGTCCGGAGCCGGAATCGAACCTGCAACCTTCCAATTACTGGACAACCTGCTCAACCTGTTGAGCTACTGCTGCCCCAATTCATGTCAGAAGAGGAGAGTTTCGCAAATCCAGTTAAAGGTAAGATTGTCAAAAATTTAGTGTAAGGGGCCCCATGTCTGTGTTCGCCTTGGGCCCCCAAATTGCTAAATCCGCCTCTGTCACCAACACACTTGATTAACTGGTTGAATCACCTGTGCGGCATCTCATCAGGCTCTGCAGAAGCCTGTTAATCACCTGCTGATTGAAATCAGGTGTTGAAGCCGAATTAAAACTAAAACATGCTGGATACTGGCCCTTGAGGACCAGGATTGGGCATCCCTGTCTCAGAGAGAGGGAGAGTGACGCCTGCCATCCGGTTCTGGGGCTCATTCAAATCATTTCAATTCAATTTTATTTATATAGCGCCAAATCACGACAAGAGTCGTCTCATGCGGGCTTCTGTGAGCTGGATCCGACCCAGACACCAGCGAGCCAGTCAAGCTGGTATTTTTGAAAGCAGCACATCCTCTCCTGGTGGTCCAAGCGGCGGTTCTGATCCGGTTCTGACTCAGAAACCAGCTAGCCCGCTGAGCCACGCGTCTCTTCTGGTGGTCGGTTCTGACCTGGTTCTGACGGTGATCTGAGCTCCAGAAATCCACATTTAATTTTTTAAACCCTGCCACGGGTCTCCAGAGCCCGACCTCCCTGTCCCAGTACCGACCGATGCGGGCTACAGAAGTTCCATCTTTTCAGCTGCACAAAACACCATCAGGCACGGAGATAGAGGCATTGTTTCTCTTATTTGGAAACCCATGGACTTGATGTCTGGACAGGCTGGAGTGACTGGAGGTACAGCCTTCACAAACTATACTTTATCTAAATGAACACAATCCAGAACTAGCAAACACATGCACACTGACTCAATAACATGACCTCTCTACCCTAAAACTAGCCACTCTCCACACTGAGCTGAGGCAGCGCCTAGCTTCTAACTCCCTTTGGTTACGTCAGAAATTAATATTTAGAAAAATTTCCCTTTTTAGAAGCTTTGCCGAGAAAAGCCACTTTTTCCTAGAAAAACTATGCTGTTATGTATTTAAAAAAGAAATATCCACAATAAGCATTTCAAATAGTATTTTTTGGACAGCATTTTATATGAATTAGAAAAAAATTACCTGCAATTTGCTCTTTAAGATAAAGAATGTTTCATGGTAGTTTCATAGTAATCCTATACTGTATTAAGATGAAAACAAAAACTAAATAAAACCCCTTATTTTAGGAAATGTGAAATGCTTTGGTTTGAATTTAATAGTAAAACGAAGGTGTTCTCTTTCAGAAAAGCCAGAACTAAGTCCTCTCCTGCACAGGCTAAAAATAAACAGGTAAATTCTAATTGCAGAAATCAATAAGAAAAAATAAGACTATCAGAAAATCTTTTGCAAGCTGTTGATTTGAATAAAATCTAGATAAAATTCTACCTTTGAGCTCTCACCTTGGTTGGGAATGGAGCTTTGGATGGTTCATCTGAGCTAGGTGTGTGTACTTCTGTCAGAAGAGGGGGCCATGAGTGAGTCATTTCCTGTGAAGACCAACATTATATAAATATATAAATGAAATAAGGCTCAAACCAGGCTCCAGTTCATTAAATAGAAAACAAGCACACATACTTCTTCTGTTCAGTGAAACAATCCCAAAAAGAACTCGAGTTCCGATATAGACAGTTACAGTTTCTACATGAATTTAACAAATGAATGTTTGGACAGATGTGAGGAGAGGAACACTGAAATGTTCCAAATAATAAAACCTACAGGAGTGCTTTTAATTTAATTTTCAAAAACTCTTAAGAAGGGCAGGAATTCAGTTTCTACACAACAGGATGTTAAGCTTGTTACCGTAGCATTTTAGAACAGACATTTTCACAATTTTACAATTCTGTTAACAGAAAAGACATTACAATAATAAAATAAAACAAAAAAGACCACTTGCAAAATGGCCAAAAATCACTTTGCGTGGTTGGATCTCAAGGTTCTAAGTGGATCCATACATGAAACAAGGAAACAAGAGAGTTAAAACATTTTCTGAGCAGCAATTTATTGAAAACAAGGCATAATCTGAAACATGCCGTTTCACAGCTGATCAGGGCAACACACAGATTGGTCCAAAGTATGAAGTTCGTCTCCTGGAAGATTTCTTGTCCTGTGGGCATTATGTACCATAACACTATCCTGTAGAAAAACCCAGTTATTACCACATAGACGAGGGATCTTAGTCACAAGTGATACTCTCTGCAACATCCAGCCTGTTTGACATCCCTGTACTTGCTGAAGCTCCATTGTTCCACAGAAGGAAAAAGAACCCCAGACTTTTATGGTGGCCCCTCCATTGTGGTGCGTAGAATTCATCACAGGTGGAATTTGCTCATCATGCCAGTAATGTTGGAAACCATCAGGACCATCAAAGTTAACTGTCTTCTCATCAATTATAACTTTATTCCACCTTTCAATGTCCAATGTTTGGTACCATCTTCTCTTGCCAGGCCCAAACAGGCAGTTCTGTGGCATTGAACCTGTTTCACACTGGAAGCATCAGTGGCACAGAATGGCAGTGGAACGTCACTGCTTTAACCCTCCCACTGTCTTATAGGTGACCCCGTGAGGAAAGTTGACCATTGAGCAGGATTGATGGTTTATCCCTTGAGGTCCATGTGGCAGGGGTGAGGTAGTGCTCACTCCTCACCCCTGCCACATGAACCCAAGGGATAAACCATCAACCCTGCTCAATGGTCAACTTTCCTCACAGGGTCACACTCATTAGGACAGTGGGAGGGTTAAATAGAATCCATTATAGTCTATGGGGTGATTCAAACCAGCCACGATGCGACAATTTTTAGGTGTGTCCTAGAAGCGGCACACTGCGCCGCTAAAGATATGATCGGGTTCTATTTTTGCCGTTTCCGCTTCTGGGACACGTTCATTTCTAGCCTGGCCAGCCTGGGAACGCTCCTATTCAAATAACCCCACCCCCTGAGAATTCTAACCAAGCCAATCAGCGCTGAGCAGAGTACGTCACCCACTGCAATGTTCAGTTTCTTCTAAAGACACCATTTTTGACCACAGCAGAAAAACTACAGCTTTTGTGCAGTTCAGTCAGCATTTACACCTTTTTTCTGATTGGTTATTTTTGAACTGGCTATTCCCGTACCTCTGCCTGTGAGTAACCAGACTAATTATCTGTGTAGAATTAAACGGAGGGCGAGTCTGGCAGGCCAGGCTAGTCAATTTCCAGAGTTAACATAGAGCTAGACAGGAAATCACACACTGTCAATTTTCAAAATAAGACTATTATAATGATGCAATACCGTATCCATGTAGATTACGCCAATATGTGTGACGTAATGACTACTCCTTGCATCATTCCAGAAGTGCAGTGGCGTGTCTTTAATGGCTTTAATCCTGGCAGTGGAGAGGAACATCATCATATATGACATCAAACAGTGATATCAATCGTGATTTCTTCTTTTTGGTTTAATGGCGGATGGCATAAACGAACCATAAACTTTGAAGTCTTGAGGGATTTTGTGATTTTTGAAGTCCAGCAAGGAAGCCGTTCTGCAGCAAACACTCTCCCAGTGTGGGCTGAACCGCATTGAAGCTTGCAAGTAAACTGTTCCATGCCACTGATGCTTCCTGTAAGTAATAGGCGTTAGAAGACATGGTCTCTGAAAACTTTCTTTTTTTTTGAAGCCCTTCAATCTCGGATGCCATCTGATGGTTATAAGGATGCAGTCAGCACCAGTGAGGCCTCAAGTTGGGTCAAGGATCATCCAGTGTCTTCAAGGACAGCCAATGGGATCCTTCAGCTCAGTGCTGATGACATTTTTTGAGTCTTCCATATAAATTTAATACATAACCCTCAGGATCATTTAAGTCTTCCAGATGACAGTCTTACTGTTTCTGACCTCACCAGTGATGTGGCGCTGCAATAAACCCAGCTTATGGAATTCAACAACCCCACATTTGAAAACGGGGACATTTTCTGCCTTTTTCATCAGAACATCAAGACAGTGCGACTACCCAACAGAAAATGACAATGAATCCACATTTTTGCAGATGTGACCTTTTTTAAAGCACGTGGTCTTGTTTTTGATCAGCTGTTAAACAGCACGTTTAGGTTTTTGTGTAGTTTTCAATAAATAGCTGCTTAGAAAATGTTTTGTCTCACTCCCGTCTCTTCTTGTTGAACCTTGTTAAGCTCCAACCATGAAAAATACGATATGTGGCCCTTTTCCAGGTGGTCTTAAACTTTTGATTGAGATTGTATAAACACTCGATGTTAATGAGAAGACTTGAAATATTTTGATTGTGTTGTCAAAAGGCTTGAGTTTCTCAAACCAGTCAGGATCATACTTGTTGCAGGGTCTTTAACAGGGTACATGAAGGATCTCAAAATTAAATTTAATACTTTTTCAAAGTATTTTACTACGTGTGACGAATTATCACAATAAGAGTTTACCTTTTTTAAATGAATGACAAAATTATTAGACTTTTCATGATATCTTCATTTTTGGAGATGTAGTACTTTAATACTGACTCATTCATTTCAGCAAAAATAAAAGAGTATGGTAGGGGTGGGAAATCCATAAATTGAGGCAAATTTCCAGGCTCTCATAATTTTTCAGATGCCCAATATTCAAACTGAGTGATGCCACTGGCTGGTCTGAACGAATGACAGAAATTACATTGGCATGTTGACATTGAAGATTTTGGTTGGTCCACACAATCTGTGCTAATGACGTTAGATCTGGTAGCCAGATCTGCTTGGGTTTGTATTTCATCTTTGTAGGACTTTTACGAAGAAATTCAGAATTACATTTGTAACGAGCAGACCAAGTGTCTTTTTTGGGACATGCATAGTAATGATTGTTTTACCACAGCTGTGTCAAGTAAGCTGTGTTCAGCTAAACATTTTTTTGTAATGGACTACAATTTATTGTGAAATATTTTTATGTCCTGCATAAAATGACTTCAACTTGAACTGTAGATTATAACTAGCTAGACTAGAAATTTCACTATAGTCGGGTCTCTATCTGACAACGCAGTTGCATCTTTTAAATCAACTGTTCCATCTTTACTGTCCTCAGCATCTCAGAGGAACGTAGCAGAGGACAATATTTTTATTTCTAGCCCCACACAAACTGATGCCTTAGTTCATAATGTTACTTCCTCTTTACGTGTGGCATTCGATGATGTTGCCCCTTTAAAAAAGAAGGTAATTATGGACATGAAGTTGGCTCCCTGGTTTAATTCTCATTTACGAGCTTGAAAACAAAACTCTAGAAAATTGGAGAGAACATGGCGCTCTATGCACAATGAGGAGGCCTACCTATCCTGGAAAAATAGTCTTGTGCTTTATAAAAATAAGCTTCGACAAACTAGAACTGCTCATTTCTCAGCGTTAATTGAGGAAAATAAGAATAATCCTAAATTTCTTTTCAGTACAGTTGCCAAACTTACACAGAATCTTAGCTCTGAACCATCTATTCCCTTGGCCCTCAGCAGCAATGACTTCATGGGATTTTTCACAAGTAAAATTAATTCTATTAGAAACACAATCTTTAGCATCCTCCCTAATGCGATTTATTCTTCCTCAGTAAGTGAGGCAGCATCAGAGCAGTATCATTTTTTTGTATGACCTTCTTCACCACTCTCTTTATTCTGTTCTCCCCACCTATTCCACCTTCCTCAGGATCCACTGATTTCCCTCTTTCCTATTCACTCTCGCTCTTTCTTAACATTTTTTCTTTTAAATCGCAATTACTTATTCTTGCTCATTTTAAATATATTTTTAAACATTTTCGAAATGCTTTTTTACATTTTTACAATTTTTATATTTTTTGTTTTTGTGAAGCGCCTTGTGATTTTTATCTTGAGAGGCGCTATAGAAATGATATTTTCTTCTTCTTCTTCAGAGGTAACTGTAGAACCTCATCTGTGTTTGAACCGTTTTGATCCAGTTGAGCTTTCAGAGTTATCAAAAATATAAACTTCATCTAAACCTTCCACTTGCATTTTAGATCCAATCCCAACCAAATTATTTAAAGATGCATTTCCTTTGGTTACTGCCTCCATTCTAGATACAATCAATCTATCCTTAGTAAATGGATATGCACCACAGGATTTTAAGGTTGCTGTAATCAAACCTTCACTTAAGAAGCCATCTCTGGATTCAGATGACCCAATGAATTATAGACCAATATCTAACCTTCCATTTTTATCCAAAGTTCTGGAGAAAATAGTGGCCATCCAAGTATGTGAGTGTTTAAAAAACTAAAGATCTGTTTGAGGAATTTCAGTCTGGTTTTAGAGAATATCACAGCACTGAAACTAGAGGTGTGAATCTTCACTTGTCTCCCGATTCGATTACGATTATTGGGTCAACGATTCAATTCGATTCGATATCCCGATGCATCACGATGCATCACAATTATTTCATATTTGTTTTCATCGATAAATAGAAGATGTCAGATAATAGCTTTTAATTTGTATTTATTGATTTATTTTTTTTTATATCAAAAACGTAACTGACACAACCTGCCATCCCTCAAAATCTCTCCATTCACAACAGGTTAGGACAAAACATTTTAAACATTTAAGAAGATTTAACAAAGTAAAACAATCTGTTTCCTCATTCAACACCACGCCTCAGGCTGAGGAAAACGTGCTTTGCAAAAACTCACAAAATCTGAAGAAAAAAAAAATACTGAAAACCTACAGGACACATAATGTAATAATAAAATACATAATGGGTTCATATGAGTGTTTAATGTCTCTGAGCAGCTTTAGAGTCAGAGGATACACACTGACCACTTTTCACTCTACTACTTTCTTCTACAATCTGCTCTTTAACTGTATTATTTCCTGCTACTTCAGCTATTAACTTTATTTTTTCTCTAAGTGTTTTTCTCCCCAGAAGCGACAAAGATGTTCTGCTGAGCTGTGGTGGCCTCATGGAGGGGGCCATCGTCTAGCACACTGCTGCTAACCACTTAAACATTCTCCCTCTCCTGATAATAGCTTTTTGCTTTCCTTGACGTTGGATGTGCTACTGCTAGTTTACCCGTTTAACAATAGATTCACTAGGATAAATACAATAAAGTTTATCTCTCGCCAAATAGAATATTTACTAAACAATCACGGTGTAACCATGGACACATTAATTGGTGTGTGTGTGTGTGTGTGTGTGTGTGTGTGTGTGTGTGTGTGTGTGTGTGTGTGTGTGTGCTCCGTCTTCTCGATCCCCAGTGAGTCATGGATGATGGCTGCTTATACTGAGCCAGGATTCTCTGGAGGTTTCTTCCTGTTAAAAGGGAGTTTTCCTCTCCACTGTCGCTAAATGCTTGCTTAGTATGAGGTTTGCATCAAGTCACTGACACTAGTCAGTGACTTGGTGCAATTTGCTGGGTTCCTTATATAGGAAACATTTTTTCTGATTGGCTTAATGAACTGACCTGAATTGGAATGTTTATTATGTGAAGTGCCTTGAGATGACTCTTGTCGTTATTTGGCGCTAGATAAATGAAATTGAATTGAACTTACCCTTAAAATGTCTTCCACACAGTGAGGTTCCTCTGGCACCATCTTAAAATGAATCACAATAACAAGTATGAGCATCTGTGAGTACTCTAATTGCAGTCACAAAAAGTAGAACAGAATTTTGAAAGAGTATTTCAAAACTAAATTTTACAACTTAATCAATATAGGCATGATTAGCAATGACAAAACATATCTGCTGCTACTAGTGTTCACATTCTGGTCAAGTTTTAATTTTATAGAACAGAAAATATCACTGCAACATGTAATGGAACAAACAAAAACGTTTTCTAAATGAGAAAAAGAAAGTTTATATAAATATTAAATATTAATATTCAATGCTGGCATAGACTTTTATCATAATTGAAAAAGCCTCGGCAACAGACACCAAAAGAGGACATAACTGAATTAAAAAAATTACTTTTCATGTACTAAAACATTTACCCCTCTGCAAATTCTACCACCACCATTAACTGAAGCCTTTAAGAGCTACAGAATTAACAAATTAAGCAATAAGGCCAAAATCATAAGCCAATGCCAATGTCGGATAAAGACCTCGTGTGACTGAGACAACAGCTATATTTCTGTTTGCAGGCTTATCTTTCAGATTTCTTCCTTCTGAATGGTCAGTGTTTGAGAGAAGTTCAGGCTGAATGGGGCCCTGGGGCAGTTATGCAAGTTGGTGACAAAGCTTATTTATTGTTCTGCTGATACCAGGGGTGAATTTATCGGAGGCAGCTGAGGTCGAGCTCACTCACTCACTCACACACACACACACACACACACACACACACACACACACACACACACACACACACACACACACACACACTCACACACTCACACACTCACACACTCACACACTCACACACTCACACACTCACACACTCACACACACACACACACACACACACACACACACACACACACACACACACACACACACACACACACACACACACACACACACACACACACACACTGCTTGACAAGCATGCAATATTAAGATCATGTAACTTGAAAAAGTATCAATGAGAAAGAAATTTGACATGAAAATACAAATTGAAAAAGGTGTAAGAACTTATCTGCACTAGACTACGTTTGTAACTGGTATAAAAGGTGGACATCACATTTCAGTGAGACCATTAGGTATCTAAAATTTAGACTCTGAAGACTTTTTTTACATACTCACTGCACCACCATATCAATTTATCTCATCCTAAATTAGCTAAAATTAAACTCATAATGAACCAAAATTTTGTTTGTTTAAATTCTGTTAAGAGGAAAACATGATAGCAACCTGGCTTACAGGTTAGGCCAAGAACCTTCATTTTTTAAATCTGAAATTTCAATAAAAGTCTTATGCTAAACAACAATAGCTATCACCCTAAAGTGGCCACTGTCTGTAATTTAACTACCACAGAGATTTAATGAATAGTGCTAGTGTAAATATATTCATCTGTCTACCAAACTTCTAAGGTGTGATTTTTACCTGCAACGTAGCAAGATGTGTGTGTGGATTTGAGTTAAAGGTGCAACATGTAAGAATGAAGTAAGATTGACATCTTGCGCTTAAATATGGTTACTGCAGCCCATTTACCAAAAACATGAGAAACTCAGACTCTGCAACGCCCTGGGCTCACAGATCATACACAAACAATATGTCTCTTATTGGCAATTCTGAAAGGAGAAAAAAAGGACAGTCGACTGAGAAGGAAATCTGTTTCAATGTAATGTTCCTTCCAACATGATAGAGACATTAGACTATTTTCTGATCATTTGATTACACAATTCTTACATAATATACCTTTAAAGGTCCAAAGCACTTTGGGTAAAAATACTAATTATGCCAATTACATTTAACACAAAAAATACATTCCCCAAAATGACAGACCATTCCCTTATTAGCACTAACGTATTTGATTAGGGCTTCGCTCTCATTGCCAAGAACCAAGAAAGCAAACTTACCTCCATAAACTGAGGCATTATCTTGGTTTTAGCAGGGCCAGATTTGCTGATTAGGTCTGGTAGTGGTACATACTGCTCTGGAGATAGCTTTAGCTCAGGTGACTCATTAACCACCTGGTCCTGGCCATCCAAGGGTCGCACGTATGCCGTTGGTTTCTGGGTCATGACTATCCCGGGATGCTTAGATGAAAGCAGTGAAGGAAACGTCTGGGAGGGTAGAGAGTTAGCCTTGGCCTGAGGCAGAGATGCATCTTTGGGCGGATGCTTCATTTTCAGTGTGGAAACATCCATGGCGCTGGGGCACTCTGAGGAATAATCTGTAGATCCTTGAAGCTGATGTCTATTCAAAGTGTCCTTAGTATCCATGTCAATATTATGGTCAGTGGAATGAGGGAGTGGTAGTGACGTAGCATTAGGAGACTGAACAGACATTTCTTGGTGAAGGCCAACAAATCCCCTGAGATGTGAAAATACTTCACTCTCCTTTTGTTGCCGTCCTGAGTGACTGAACTGATTGAGGTTCGTGGAACTCTTTGAAAAAGTGGATGAATGTTCAGAGTGGTTAGGAGAAGATGCAGCAATCGACATCCTCATCAGCTGGGAGGAGTAACTGGGACCAGATGTATCTTTCTGGGTTTGGGTAGATGAGTAAAGGCTTTGATTGTGGAATGGAGGTGTTGCTGATTTATCCGAGTTTGGCGGACAATGAGATGACTGTGAGAAGGATGCACAAGTAGGAATGGGTAGAGCCTCGATAGAAAAGGGATATGGATCATTCACATCTTCATAACTGCCCAGCATCCTTTGGATTCGATTGGAAAGCTCATCCCCTTTGTTCGTCTGCAAAATAAATAAATAAATAAATAAAAATTTCCAATGTCTCACTTTATAGAATCTTAATTGAGCATAGCAACACTGAAGTCCTCCAAAACAACCATGATGTCAAGAGTTACTGACAAAGTGCATTTTAGGAGACCTCCCATGCAACAAACTCTCAATGTTTCCTTTTATTTATTTATATAAAAACTCTTCCTCAGAATAACTGCAGGCAATTTACAGGCAGAACGATCAGACATTCTTTCAAAAGCACCTCTAAAACCACATGGCAAAGATTAATTAAAGGTAGTTCTTAAAACACAAGTAAACATATCCCCATTTTAATAGAAGACACAATTACTATCTTTTGTCCTGCAATTATTTTCATTTTGCTGGTCAAATTTACCTCGACTACTTCTTCCAGTTGTCTTTATTTAAACGGAAAAGGTTAAGCAGAGAACTAATAAACTTTAAAAGGGTTCAACCATTATGATTGTGTCCACTTAGAAATAATCTCTAGGAGATGCATCTCCTGTTTCACTGACCTTAAAACCCTGGGTATCCCCTCTCAGGGTGCACAGAGGCTGAGCTATTTTAGTCAGAGAGGTCATTAAGGGAATTAGTTGGCTGGGAAGGGGGAAGTGGTCACTACCCAAAGCAGAACTCAGTCAAGTAAAAAAACCAAAAGAAGATTTCAGTTAATGTTTTTAAATATGCCTTCAATGTGAAAGAAGATTAAAGTTGTTATTATAAATACATAACAATTTAGACAGAACTTCATATTCATGACAAACAGCACACTTCAATGTTTGAGAATTTTTGTTTTTCAAAAAAATAAAAAAGCCCATTTTCATGCAAAAGAAACAAATAAAATTTAGGGGTGGGCAATATCAATGATATAAAGGTAGAAACGATATAAAATTGGGTAATGATAAGTTTTTGGCTCTACCGCGATAACACATGATGTCACTAAGATGTGCACCCCCGCCGACATTGGAACAACAGAATGGCAGTGGCTGCAAGCATGTAGCGGGAGGAGGAGGAGCATTCTACACTTTTTGGACGTCTTTATTCTGCTGCAATAGATTTTCCATATGAGGATTTTTTTTAAAGCATGTCATTTTGACATATATAAACAAAGGAAAAATATATAGCAGTATATATTGTAATCGCACATGCTTCAGATTATATTGCAATAGGGCTGCACGATATTAGGAAAACCTGCGATGTTCGATAACAGTGCTTAATACTGCGATGTCGATATTACTCACGATAAATGAACAAATACTAAAGTATGCAGTGTTGATGTCGTCTGGCGTGTGACGTCTGCTCTGGGTTCAAAGCAAACAAAAACTAATGCATGAATTCCATTACAACATAACATTTTTATTGAAAAAATATGCAGCTGCACCTGCTACTGTGTTAGCAGCAAAACAACAAACTGCATGCATGCAGTTTCTCAGTGACTTTAAAACATCACCTCCACCATAAAATTTTTTCTGATGCTCCAAATACAGAAAAACATCCCTTACCAGGGTTTTTGAATACATAAAAAAATTAGAAAATAAGTTTAAATGTTAAATAATAGTTAATATCACTTAAATGCAACAGCAAATTCTCTCATTGCTACTGAACATTTTCTCCACTTATGTGGTTATGATATAAGGCTGTTGCTGCAATTGGAAAGTGAACTGTGCTGGGCCAAACTAGGACAATATTAAGATTTTCTGAGGGAAAGAGAAAAACAATTGTCTACCTTTCAGAAGAGGGACTGGCAAAAAAAAAAACTACATAGAAAATATGTGAAAACATTTGGTTTTAACTAGGGCTGCACAATATATCGAAATCGTCATCGCAGTAACAGGACGTGCGATAGGCCCATCGCAAAGCACGTCAAAAATGGCGATAAATGTTTGGTTCAAACATTTCCATCCGTGTCAAACAGCACCTTTTTGTAAACCAGCTCTTTTTTACACGGAAGTATTATTTGACCAATCAAATGTAGCCCTTCTGATATGCGGCCAATCAGATGGGTCCGTTCACGTAATATGCCCGCCCCCTACGTAGACCCTTAGGAAGGGTGGAACGCAACACCCTAACTGAGTTAGCGGCGCCGTTCTCTTGTTCGTCATGCTGGCTCAGATTAACGAACGCACTTTGTGCTGATGTTTCTGGAATCAGCGCTGCTTTCAAACGTGAAAGTGAGTCCGCTCAGTGTCGTTAAGCAGCTGATAGTAACCGGGCTGACTCTGACAAGTGCCGGTGAACCAACCCACCCACCTCCATGTCGCTAGTGTTCCACCGGGTGGTGATGTTAGCCCCAGGCTCCGGTTAGCTTCCAGCTAAAAGGCTACAGCACTCTCCTCCCAGTCCCACCCTGCTAAAAAGGGCCTGGAAAAGTTCCCCCACACAACAAAGTGATTTTTCATTTATGAGCTTTTATAACCTTGTTAATCAGGATAGTTGATTTGCTGCTGCACATAAACTGTCAGTCAGAAGCTCTGCTAGCCGGTTATCTTAGTTCAATTTGTTAGCCTGTTATCAGAATCATAGTTGCAGTTTCATCATCTGAGCTGCTTTTTAAGATCTAGGTACACTTGTTCAATTTGGGGTCCATCATGTGAGATGCTCCAGGAAGCATGGGTTGAAGTCTCAGACTACTTGGACAATCTGACAGCAAACACCCTAATTTCTAGAAGGCTGCATTAGCTCAAAAATGTGTTTATATCCATTAACTCTGAATAGAGCAAAGTTTCAAGAAAACATTAATTATTTCCATCAAACTGTATATTTTCATGAGTTTCCAATGAAAATAAAAGTTCAAGAGTTCCCTAACTTCTGACAGATGGTGTATTTATAAAATTAAAAGATATGGGTTTAGTTGGGAATAGTCATCTTGTTTTTCCCTTACTGTGTTTACAGAGGAACTGTTATTTTGAACCTTTACAACTTTTTAGATAGAGCCAAAATTAGTACACTACTATTGATAAAAAAAGGGGGGGAAAAAATGAATGAATTAAAAAAAAAGTCCTGTCACGTGCTTCACTTCTGTTTACATGTTAACACAACAAAATTGTCTGAACCTACAAACCACCTTCCTGACAAATTGTACTCATCATGTTGTTCTTTACCTTGTATGGTTCCCCAAAGAGCGGCACATTTTCTAGGTTTGTTTCTTTGGTTTGGCTGGTTTCTTGGGTCCTCTGTTCCCAAGCTCGGAGGCGAAGAAGGTTCCTGTCTTCATTGTGTACACTAGAAAATACAAACATGAGAGAAATTAATGCCTTTTCTATTTCAGATTCATATTCAAAATCGAAAAATAAAACTATTGTGATTATTCCCTCTCACTGACAAGAAATGAAAACAGATTGTTTTATTTTAGAGGTTTTCATATAAAATTCTAGTAATATGAATGTTTATTACAAGAATTTCTTACGAATTATAAAGATACCAAAAATCAGAACTAAGTACATGTGTGCTTTCCTCTCAGACTCCTTCCCCCAAGGGGAGTGAAACCGAAACGTCTGGCAAGTTCAAATCTGAAAACGAGTGTAAATTGGCTCGCACCAGCTAAGAGGATTCACGACAACATTCACATCTTTTCTGTTAAGTCCCCAAAGAAGAGATGTGATCTAATAAGACACCCTAAAAAATTATTTAAATAATCCCATAAAGCTACATCAACAGTTCATTCTGGAAACAGTATGTGGTATAGACTTCAAATATTTCTATATTTCCTTAAAATACAGAGCTGATCATCCTCACCACAGTCCCAGTGGGATGCTGCCATGGCAACAAGTGAAGCAGAAAAGATTTGGGACTAAGCCAAACACATGAGCACTATCTCATTAATGTAGCAGATACGCTGGTTGAACCCCTTGGATAGCAGGGACTGGTACTGCCCAGTCACACCACCAATACCCAAAGGTAAACAACTTAACACATGTTTCATGACAAGAAAACGTTTGTATCTTTGTTTTTTTGCTAGATGCTGAGAATGGTTAAATATTAGAAATAACCAGATGTATGGGTGACACACCAAGGTCAAATTTCAAATTAAAAACAGCATTAATCAAAAATGAAGAAAATGACAGGCTATATCACTAAAAGAAAATCAGAAACACTGAATCAACCTTTCCAATCCGTCTACTCTTAGTTATTGATGTTGTATTGAAGTGTTAAAATAGTGCTTCCATTGCTGAAAAAGCACTCAGCCCAGAACACAGCAAAAATAATTAACAGCGGGCTAATAACACCAGAGACATGTTAAAAATCTTGTTATTAGTGATTTGTTCGGGAAATTCAAATTAACATTTCCAAATACAACAAGAGTCAATTTCAGATGGAGAGTGGAGACGAGCACGAATAAAAGGCTGTTCAATTATTCAAATCTCCAACAATTTGGATCGATGTTTGACTAAAGTCACCTTTTCATCAGTTATTTAATAATACAATTCCAGATGAACCACCAATTATGCAATGTCCTCATCGGTTTACCCAAACTAAAGCAAAAGTGCAGAAACTCTTACTCCAAAAGCCAAGTACCCGTAGTTTGTTGGACCAAATTTAGGAGCAAAAACATCTCTTAAATATCCTCAAAAACACTACGTCAGTCTCTCACATTGTTGTTGAGGAATGCAACTCCACTTTTATTTACACAATGTTGCTTCACTTCATTGAGGACATGGGTTTCTACACAGCTCTCTTAAGGACCGGCTGAAGCCTTTCTGTCACGTTAAGGACTGGACTTTGACCAGGTCGTTGCAACACCTTCATTTTGTTCTCTTTTTCAGACGGACATTCTGAAGCTATACTTGAAATTTATCAGATTATGGCTTTCACTTTTAGAGTCTAAAATGTTGGCTTAGAGACTAGATATTTTCCATATCTGTGCAAGGGCCATGGCTGCAAAACAAGCTTAAAGTGTTCCCCTGTTATTACCATTGTTGACCCACTGATATGAGGCACTTTTAATTATGTACTATGTTTTGTTTTGGCTAAATTTAATAATTGTTTAGCCAAACTATTTCATTTTGATCTCATCATCCAAAGTGGTCTGATACAGCAGGAAGAGGTCTACAAACAATACTTCAAAAAGGTTCAAGGAACACATCACGTCTACCAGTTTTCCAGATTTAATTTCAATTGAACAACTAATACATGAACTGGGCAAACAATCCATAGAGCCCCCACCTTGAAGCTTACAGTGCCATAAGGACAATAGCTCCCAACAGCTTAGTGCCAAATTCCACAGCGGGCCTTCAATTAGAACATGTTCCAAAAGAGTCAGGACTGCTTTGCAATATGGAAACCCCAGTCCAGATGAAACAACGATATGGGAACGGTTCGCATATTTGACAATAACGTATCCTGTATGATGTGGCATTGCTTTGTTTACCTGACCAAAGCTCTCTTCCTCTGCTGCCTTTAGTTTCTTTAAAAAATACCAGAGCAGGCTCATCTGAAATTGTAACCCATGGTTAATACAATGTGATGCATTTAACCTCATTGCCCTACGTTAGTGTGACAGCCAATTACTTAAAGGGATACTCCACCAATAATTGAAATTCTGTCTGTTGACATATTTCCCAGAGTTAAAGAAATGGGAAAAAAAAATGTTTTCAAACAATCCAGTCATTCTCCTGACCCGGCTGTACTCCTTTCGCTTTAGCTTATTATAAAACATAGTGAGCCCAAGATCAGTGGACTCAGTGGCCTCCTTTAAAAAACAGATGAAAACTCACTTGTTTAAGCTGGCTTTTGCTTGACCTTTGTCACCACCCTTTCCTTATTCTGCTCTTATTCCGCCTTTCCCAGGATCCACTGATTTACTCATTCCTATTCATTTTCTCTCTCCCTTTCCTTACATTTTTAAAATCACAATTTATATTTTTTATAATTTTAAACAGTAAAAAAAAATTGAAATCTTTTTATACTTGAATATTTGTTGCTTTTGTGAAGCGTGATTTTTACCTTGAGAGGCGCAATATAAATGATTGTTTTCTTTCTTTCTAAGTGAATGGATACAACTAGCATTGTAAGTCAAAAAAGTCCTTAAAAATAGTGATCCCAAATCTGCTTGGTGACCTCAATGATCATATTACCTACAAGTGAAAATAATTAGTAACAAAGAAATCTCAGGCGTCAGTTTAGACTTTACTTTATGACAAAACATGACTGTAATGGGCTCGACACATGGGAGGTGACAAATGACTGCGATCAGCGAAATTTGTCTCCTTTAATACCTGACACACGGGAGGCGACTCGCGGCAGCGGCAAAGCCGTCGACGCGTTCTGTTCCATGGCAAAATCAAAACTTCTGTTGTTTTGATTCGCTGTGTCAGGTTGGAGGAAATTAAGGTTATTTAAGCGGTTCAGAGTAAAAAAAAACTGTAGATATAATGTTTCACAAGGTGCTGCTAGAGTTATGTGAAATCTTACTTCTGATTTTACTATATAAAACATAATAATAATAAACTTCTCATTCATGTTTGCTCGGAGATGTACGGAGCATCCTGTCCGCTCATTGGTCAGTGAATGAAACCTCCGTTGATTGGTCCTCGTCCAAGTGACAGCGATGAAAAGTAGAAAATATTTCAACTTTCTGGGATCGCGTTGCTGGGTCTTCTGTGCACGACACGTGCACGAGCGCAAAATTTCACACGCACGTTTTCGCATTTCGCTTAGTACAGGGGTCGGCAACCCGTGGCTCTGGAGCCGCATGCGGCTCTTCCATCCATCTGATGCAGCTCTCTGTGCTTGTAAAATAATGAATGGATATTTAAATAAAATGCTTTATATTTTACTGCATTAATTTTACATCTGTATGCAAATTCTAAATGTAAAGATTGTCTGAGTAAACCTGAACAGTTCCAACCCGGTCTTACTGTGAGACCGGGTTCATGGGTCACGCTTGTGCGTAATCATATCGGCGCTTTCGGAGCTGACGAGGATGTGAGATTCTGGGATTCTCCTCAGACGGCTCATGGATGTGTCGCCACATTGGAGACAGGAACAAGCACTATTCAGCCAAAGTTTCATAATCAGGGAACATTTTCTAAGTGACAAGTCTCGCTTCAGTCAGAGGAATCATCCTGCATGCGCTCTGGTTCTGCGATGCGCTCCAAGCCTCTCTCCACATCTTCAGCTCGTTGTGCACCGTACGTACGCGCTGACAGTGAGCTGCGCTGAGCAGTGTCCGGCTCAGATGTTCAGATGGGAATCTTTTCTTGAGTGATTTAGCTATATCTCTGATGTGCGTAACGAATAAAATGTCAGTTCGTCTGCTTGCGTCGGGGTAATTCTTTCTATTCTTTCTCCGTCAAAATAAACGGTCAAATACGGAAACTGTCCGGTCAACACAAGCCCTGCTTTTAACCGTTCTGTTTTCTTGTGAAAATTGTTGCAAAGAGATATAATTTAACTTGATTAACACCAGAGCCAGGCACACTGCGCAGTTATCTCCGTCACTGTAAACGAGGGAAAAACAAAATGATCTGATCCTTTTCTGACCTTCCCCACCTACAAAGTTTAATTACAACAATCAAACGTGACAGAGCCTGGATTTGTATTCTGAACAGTCTAAACATGTTTTAAAAAGAAGTGTATGACAAAAGTGGCACCTGCTCAGTAAAACCACCAACAGGGTGTAAAATATCAAAATATTGTAGGCAGAGGCGGGCTACAACTTCTGGATCCATTTTATAGAAATCGTTTTATTGATTATCTTCTTATGAAAGATAACTTTGACGTACATGAGCGACCGGTACCGGCTGCTGTCACCTGTTGTGATTGGTTAAAGCAGCTCTCTGCTGTCTGAGGGTAGGCCCCGCCCACAACGCTGTGGCTGCTGTGGCTCCCAGTGTTTTCTTTACTGTGGGAAACAGGTAATAATGGCTCTTGGATGGGAACAGGTTGCAGACCCCTGGCTTAGTAGGAGGGAGACCCGCGATTATCGCTTTGTTGCGCATGTCTCATTGAAAATAAATGGAGGAGAGGCGATGTCGCCTCCCGTGTGTCGAGCCCATAAGCCTCCGCTGAAATGTGCAAGGCAGCCCCAAAGACACCTGCTTCCAAAAACACAGACGCACACGTTAGCAAACCAGCATAAAATACACATTTGCACGTAATTAGCAGCGTATCTCAAAATTTAAACATCTTTTGTGTATTCCTTCTGCGTGTTTCTTCTGATTGCATTAGGTTCTTTTTTCAACACAGGAAAGGTTGTTTTACCTTGCTGACAGTTTTGACCACTCTGTCTTCTTCAGAGCTAGCCACTGCAACTAATGTTTAGAATACATAAGCAACTCAGCGTAAACAATCATTTTAAAATGAGTAAGTATTACAAAGTTTCTCAGTGAATGGGAACTGTTCACGAAGCACAAGTCATCAGCATCATATTTACCAGAACGTTGTTTGTGCTTTTCTGCTAAATCAGACTTGAAGCAAAATGAAAATGAAATATTTACAATATTTCTAAATGTAGGGGGGATGTTTGATTATAATATATCTTAGTTTGCTTGGTGTACTTTTTCCCCAACTCACACAAATCTATTTTAGAATAAAATAAAACCTCTGAGCAATAAAGTGAGGTTTGTAGATATTTTCATCGATGGTTTTAATGCAAATAAATTGCATTCATTTCATTTAGCGGTGGATTAGAAGGCAAACTCAGGCTGTGATCTTTTGTCATGAGAGGAGGAGCAGTTCCTCCTCTTCTGAAAGTTAAACTCACATGTGGCATTTTTAAAAAGTCATTGGAAGGATGTGAGCAAAACACACCAGTGACTGGGGACTCATGTAAAACATAATATGCCGTTATTATTCAGAATTATAAACACCCCACACGTGCTGTGGCATGGCAACCAGAAACACTTTCCATTTAGCTCTATTTCAATGTGTGGGCACTGCTGAAAAAAATAAATGTTTATTTTTGTTACGACCGGTGATGTTAATGTTAATTTGATGTTAATATATATATATGAATATATAAATTTACTGCATGCTTGTCCAATAAGTTTTAGTAGCAGTGCTACATGTGACTGATGGATCAGGTGGAAGAGTAAGGTTTAGATGTGTTAAAAACTAAAGCCTAAAAAATACCAGTTTCTTAATGGATTTACTTTAGACAAAGTAAAATACGAATTTTTCTATGTAGATTCTAGTACGACATTAATTTCGGTCTCTAACTTCACACTAGGACTGGGCAATAAATAGAAAATGTATCGTTATCAAAATTTCTGACTCTTAAGAGATAACTTTTCACGTCAGTAAGTTTGATAATAAAAAATGAACATATGTGTGTAGGTTGGCAAAGTTCATGTCCATTTAAGAAGCTGTACCACCTTGAGTCGTGTAAAAATGTGACTCAACGTAATACATGTGGCAGCTCCATCCAGTGGACAACTTTGTTTCTGCGCATACCTGTAGTTATCGTCCATTTATCGTTATCGAGGTGAAATCCTCAATATATCAAAATATTGATTATAGGCTGTATGGCCCAGCCCTACTTCACACTAGGGATGTGCTGATACAACACTTTCACTTCCGATACGACACCGATACTGCAGTCTTCAGTATTGACCAATACCAATATAAATCTGACACAACATCAGCACAAATCATACATACTTTTACCTATTTCGTAGTGTGGAATGTATGAAAGGCTTGATGAAGTGATATTACTCAATCGGAGAACAAGACCTAACGTATGAAAAAAAAACATTTTTTTCTTAACTACAGGTTGCAAAACTTTCAACCTTAACGAACTGCTTATATCGGAGATTTTTGATGCCGTCCGATATAATCCGATACACTGTTTTTGGGCAGATATCGAACTACTTCCGATATCAATATTGGAATGAGACATCCCTACTTCACACACAGTTTTTAACTTTGGGCCCTAGGCCTTTTGCTGCTACAGTTGTTTGTCCCCCAACTGGGGGACGGCTGAGCTCAACTCTGCCACTTGGTGATGTAAATCAGAGCCTGCAGTCTCCTTAAAATGTGAACTCTGGATAGCGTTTCTCAGCTCTATAGCCAATTAAATTCAACAATTGCAATTCCAATCTTGATTAAAAATAATCAGATTATATTTTCCTCAAGTGCTTGACCATGAAGAAACAGGAACGTATTTATAATGCTAGACACAAATTTACGATTTATTTATTTGTGTGTGTTGTTTAAACACAGATAATTTAGCTGAAATGGGGTGTACAATAAGTGGGTGTGATCATGGCCCTTCTACAGCCCAAGATCAATTTGGTAAACAAGACTAGAGACTTCACAGGAAACTGTAATGAAAATAAATAAAAACAAACAAAACACAACATTTATTTTTCTAATGAATACAATGCTGCGCTTAAATGATTAATTGAGAAAAGTTTAACTGTCCAACAGCAATTCGTGTAAGGTTTAAATAACCCATGCTGGTAGGCGACTAGTTGGTTAGATTAACGAGAAAACTCTTAACTTGACTAAATGCCTCGTTTAACCCCTCACAGCTCCGTGTGTGTAAAACCAGCCTTCCGTGTTTCCAGCTGATTCCAGCTCCTTCTCTCTCGTCTTCAAGTCGCCAAACATTAACAAGTCAAAACAACATTTTTAATGACAAATAAGTAAAACTGAACCTAAACCAGTGCTTTCAGACGTGTCCCGAGCGCTGCCACGGACCGAATTCAGCCGCTGAACCTAGTTTAAGCACCGCAGCGGGGCTAGCTGCTAGCAGGTAACCGCGGAGGGGTCTCCATACCTCGGTTGGGATGCCATGGTGAGCTGCGCCTCCAACCAAAGTTGGTGGCCGAACGTCTCCTGCGGTCTCCACCGAGGTGCTCTTCACATTCGGTTACATCGTTTACCGGTGAAGTTGACTTAATCATTTAAACTGACTGTCAGTCGCCCGTTGTTTAATAAATGTCAGCTAACCGACAGAGTTCGGGTTCCAAGCAGTCTGCCTGCCTGCCTGCTGGATTGTTCTACCGTTCTCCACCAGCCGGGGTCCAAGCTCATGCTTTATACACCCTATTTCACCCAAAACACTCAAGAAGCGAAGGCCTTATTTTGTTTTTCCCGTAAATACAAACTAAATACATTGGCCTAAATCTATACAAACCATGTAATTGATTATTTTTTCTCTTTTTTGATAGTTTGTTTGAACTTTGGACACTACCCCTATGCGACAAACGTGGTACAGTCAAGTGTTTCTGTAAACTTATGGTTAAAAATGATAGCAGAATCAAAGCAGTAGTTTTTTCATTCCGGAAAAATAAACCCTATACAGATCCTCTTTTCATAGGCTAACACCTCAGAAGACATTAAATAAACTGTTTTTAATTACAAACAAAACTGATTTTATGTTTACAAATTTTACAACAAACACCAAAAATGGTCATTCTTAAACAAAAAAAAACAAAAAAATCAATTGAGTTCACTTTGCTTTTCCAGACCACATGAAGTCACATATCAAAGAACTTAAAGGTTCAAATTGTGTTGATAGTTGTCCTAGAGCCTGTATAAGAAATCCAACAGATTGCATCAAATTGTTACTTTGATGACATGCCCCATCATGACAAGGCAGAGTATGATGGGCAACAGTAAGAAGGAAAATAGTTTTTAGTAAGCAACCTCCATCAGAACCAGAACCAAGCTCACATTATTGGGCTAATTTCTGCCCTGAATAAATGAGAGAAAAAGAAAGCTGCAACCACCCCAAAAATGATTTGCCAGGTCTACAGAAAAGAGAAGGTTAATGGCAGCAACAGCTACTAAGTTGTAAGCCTATAGTGGCATAACTAAAGGGATGAGCCAAGCTAATAACTATGCTAGGAAAGTTGTAACAATAGATAGCTTGTACATGAATCTTGTTCTGATTGATAAAAACCCCACAATACATTCATAGGATTACAGCAATAATAAGGACTTGACAAATGTATAGCACCTTCTTAAGGTTCTACAACCCCCCCCCCCCCCCCCCAAGGCGCTTAACAACACAGTCAGTCATTCACCCATTCACACGCTGGTGGGGATGAGCTACAATGTAACCACAGCTGCCCTGGGGCGCACTGACAGAGGCGAGGCCTGCCATGCCGAACACTGGCGCCACCGGTCCCTCCAACCACTACCAGCAGGCAAGGCAGGCCAAGGACACAACAACTGCGTTCTCTGGTCAGAGCCGGGATCAAACCTGCAACCTTTCAATTACTGCGGACAACCTGCTCCAAGCTACTGCTGTCCCGATGAGAAAAATAAGAATGAACAAAACAAGGAAAGTATTAGACAATACGATAAGATATGATATGATATGATATGTTATGATATGATATGGTGTGTGTGTGTGTGTGTGTGTGTGTGTGTGTGTGTGTGTGTGTGTGTGTGTGTGTGTGTGTGTAACAAAACAAAATTTTTCATCATAAAGAAATCTAATAGGAGTTTTAGGGCTCCTGTAATTTCATCTAAATTCCAAAGTTGAACATGTGTGAATGTTGGAGCACCACACTTATTACACACATGTGTTTAGAACAGGACCTTGTTTATTACTGTTATTATAATTAGTTTCAGTTTAACAGAATATATTCTTAGTTCACCTTACATGATGCACAAAATGCATTAACCCTCAGTGGTTAATGTCATTAGTTTATACATCGTCCAGAAGAGGGCGCTCTTTTGTTTCTAATGTTGAAAAGCAAACGATTTGAACATCCAGCCAACAAAATAAATAAACGAAGTAGACGAAGTGACGCTCACATGTAAATGACACTCAAAAACCAAGTTGTTATTTATGGATCGAAGTTGCAGAAGTCATTCATAGTAGTCAATCATAGAAAAATAAAACAGGTACAGCTATTTTAGTTATTAATCATCTTGACAGCTGGTTTCCTGATGGACAGATTTGGTTATGATAACTTTTTACCAAACATTTGAACAGATTAGACAATGAAGAGTAAAATCTCTGTTTACATCTTAGAATAAACAAAGTTAGACTCTCAAACACAAAAAACAAATGGCTGAAGTCACATAAAGTACAGTTTATTTACCACAGATATTCATGTGCTCTGATTTTAGATTATTTATACAAAAAAAGTTATTTACCAGAAAAAATAAACAATTACAATGTTTCTACAATCACAAAAACACTTCACTTGAGTCCTTAAAGAATTTAATAAATGTTAATTTATCAGTTAATGCAGAAACCCATAAAGAGTTCCATCAAAGCAGCAGATGAATAATAACTGTAGCACTTAACTTGATGTTGGTGAAGGGTGAAAGCACATTTATCATCTGTTTAATTCATCTAAACAAGAGCAATATGAATAAATCCATCTGCAAGTGAATGACATCATCCTAACTTCTCTGGTTCAACATCATCTCTGAATAACTGCAAAAAGAACAAACCATAAGTGTGTGTGTGTGTGTGTGTGTGTGTGTGTGTGTGTGTGTGTGTGTGTGTGTGTGTGTGTGTGTGTGTGTGTGTGTGTGTGTGTGTGGTGTGTGTGTGTGTGTGTGTTTACTCCATGTCTAGTGAAGAAATAATCACCTTTGGGTTCTTAATATTATGAAATATGAAAATCTCCTAAAAACAATAAAACATATAAGAAAACGTTTTAGTAAAACCATTTTGTTTTGGTTTTATCACACACACACACACACACACACACACACACACACACACACACACACACACACACACACACACACACACACACACACACACACACACACACACACGCACACACGCACGCACGCACACACGCACACACACACACACACCACCGACTACAAAAGGCATTAATATTCTGATTAAATATTTACATAATCCAATGAGAACTTTTACTGTAGCATTAAGGCTGCTATAATCTGAGCACTTTATCCACCTCCATGCTGGCTGGATTAGGTTGGACTTCTCTGCCAGAAAGTGACCAGATATGGAGGACATGTGAGGACTCTGTCTCCCGGCTCGTTTCCTTGGATGACAGCTTGAACGCAGAATAACGAGGTCTCCGTGTTCGGCGAGCTGATAAACTGTGTGACTTTGTAAAGGAGGCCGCAGCTCTCTGCGATGGTTGTGGGGCTGTTGTGAACGTGCAGCGTTGTGGTGGCCGACCCTGTGGTTTTAACTTCCAGTGGTTGGTTTCCCAGCGCAGATACATCCACAGGCAGCACCACGTATGCATTCAGAAACCTCTCTCCAATCTTACACTTGAACTCAGTGGACCAGCAGTATTCTCCAGGCTCTCCTGACAAAACAAAGAAGTCCATGAAAACAGGATCACAAGAACAGCTCTTAAAACCGAAAGATGTTGGTTTAGTTTAATATTGATTGATGAAAATGATTTAAATGTTGTTGTTTATTTTCTGTTTTTAAGGGAAATTGGTCAAAGTGATGTGTTTTATCTGTAAACTAGTTAAAAATCTGTTTGTCAGGTGAAATTACAGCAGATTATTTAAAGTGATGGATTGAGAGACATCACTTCCATGTCTGATAATCTACATCATTGTCTTATTTACCAGTATTATTATCTTATTTTTGCTGTAAAACATTTCTTACCTTCTCTAGAGTCTCTAATCTGAATGTTGTGGTTGTCCTGAAGCTGGATTTTTTTGATGTAAGTCATTGAGCTGCACTCTACCAAACAGTCCGTGGGTTTCTCCATGGTGTTCAGCTCCAAAGGTGTTTCTTTCTCCAAGCATTCAATTGTCCCTTCAGCTGTCAGAAGTGGGGACAGGAGGACGACACACACCCATACGCTGAAGCATCCTGACATTCTGCCCAGTAACGGTGGACAAAAACTAAAAGAATATATCTTTTGGTAAAACTCAGTGACAGACCCAGATCTTTAAACGTTGTGAGGATGAGGAGTTAAACAGCAGAATCCAAGCACCGGTGGAAACATCAAGAGCTGATCTGAAGCATCCAGCGTGTTGCTCGTCCCCTCAGAGGCACCTGGTCATGTGGAGAACATTCCTTCATCTAGCCCCCTCCCTCTGGGCTGAACATCACCAGCTCTGCTGCTCTGGCAGCAAATGAAAACTGGCTGACTTAAGGAACACGTTTCAACCTTTCAAAATAAGATCTAAACTAAAAAGTTTTGTTCAATAAAAACATCATTTTATTTCATGCATTTTTATTTATGAGAACAAAAAGTAAAATCACAGATTTGGTACAAATGATTATGATGATAAAAGAGTTAAATCTACTGATTCAGCTGAGTACTAGTACACATGAGAAAAACACGTTAATACTTCAATTTGGAGGTAACATAGTAAAAACTTGAATAGTACACACAAAAAGACTCTAATGCATTAAAAATTACTAATGAGAACTTTCCCCACAAACAAACATTTGTTCTAAATTAAAAAACAAACAAGACAAATAATTATTTAGCAAACAAAGTCAAAGTTTTGTGTTCAAGCAGCAGATTAGATAAAGGAACCAAAGAGAGACTAAAAATGCTTTTATGCTTAAATAATAACTTTTGATCTGGACCAAGAACATGTTTTTAATCATTTCACTCAGACTTTTAATCAAGGTGATCTTTCTTTAAGGTAAATTATTAAACATTTAATGACGGCATTTTGCTGGACACACCTCAAAGCTCAGCTGGAACCAGCACCACGGCACAAACTGGATGTCGCTGGTAGCCAAAAGAAACCGGCACCGAGTCCAAACTGCAGGCTGTGTTCTAGTAAACGTTCCTGACATCCCAGAACCTCTGAAGGCGGCCGAGGCTGCTTCAGATTTCAACAAGTCCTGAGCTGGCTACAGAGGGTGTAGTATTACATGTACTTGTGCTGAATCACTGGAGTTTGTTTTTAAAACACATCAGCATCTGACTCATAATGTTTTTATTTTATTCATCATTTTAAGGCAAAAATATCTTTATGTGTTAATGTTTAAATAAAGGCCACTGAGGCCAAGGCTGCTCACAAAGCTTCTGGCTGCTCCTCACTAATTCTGGGATGTTTTTTTTTTCGGGGAAGTTTCAAAATCAGGAAGCATTTAAAGAATTTACAGCCTGACTTTGCTGACCTTAGTTTGCCTGCTGAGATAAAAAGGAATTTGTTCCCATAAGAGGATGTGGTGGAAGCGTACATCAGGCCGGAGACAGCTGGCTTGTCGAGTATTTGGCTCCGGTCGCTCTCAGACTTTTAGAGAGAACACTCAGTAACTTAGCAGCTATAAATAAATGAGATGTATCACCCAAACGTAAACCGAACCCCGATAAGTTCCCTTCACTTGGTGCCAGAAATGTTAAATTTATCTAAAATAAGAAAAAGCATTTTCTGATGTTAATGTAGATTTTATTTTAAATAGCAAAGTGATTTAGGCCGTAAATGTAGAACATTTCATTTCCACGAGTGGCGGGCACAACAAAACTGTTATTGCTACAAGGGTGCAGCAGGAATGCAAAACTGAGACTTTGCTTTGGCTCCCACGCTAAGCTCTGAACGTTCTGAGGAACATCGTCAGATATAAACAGTCAGCAGGAGAGGTGGGAGTCAGCAGACCTGGACAGGAAGACAATCTGAATACAGGACGTGGCTCGATGCACGCAGGTGAGGACCGAAGGACAAACCTCAGCCTATTTTCTGCTCTGCTGCTGGGCGTTCCCAGGTTCACAGCCGCAGCTGCGGGTCAGCTGCACCGAGGAAAGGTTAATGGCGCCGGTTTCATCCATGTAGGCGATGGATACCATCTTCTGGGAAGCGGGCTGACAGCATGGCAAATCGGCCTGGAGAAAGAAATTAAAGTGTTGGTGATCAACTTAACGTCTAAAAACATAATGAAGCCAACTTTTAGCAACTTTTATGTTTCATATTAAATAACATCAAATAAATTCTCCACAGATGTTCAGTCCGGATTAGCTAATCTCTGTTTTAATACCACCCCTATTACCACGTGCATTCTGGCATGTGCCAGGTAAAGGTCAGAACAAACAGCGTATCTCAGAAACACACCAAGGTAAACAAAGTTACGTGCTGATTGTTGCCAAACAGACATGGATGAAGGAAAAACAGCTCGTCTCCAGCTGAGACTTAATGATGATACCTGGATGCTGGAGGAGGAGGATGAAGGACACTGCACGCTGTTGTCCACAGGGTTGCACGCGGCACACTGAACAATGGTCAGGCTCACAGGATGGATCATCCAGGTGTCCCAGCCCAGGTCTGCAAAATAAACAAATATTTAAAAACACAGATCTATTAGTATTAGGCTCATATGAATTATTTTATTGTTGTAAACCTTTCATGAAGATCTCAGAGGCCACGGAGCAGCACTGGAGGCCTGTGCTGTTTCCACCGTCATGTGATTCTGAGACGTCAGAGGCTCCTGGAGGAAGATGGATGATGTAAATGTAGCAGCACAGGATCAGAATAACAATAAAGCAATTTAAAAAAACATTTTTAATTTTTTGCGTTCCACTTGCCTGCAGTGTCTTTGGCACTTAGAGAAACGGTGCTGAAAGTTCTCTGCCACTGTTTTCGGATGCTGTCCACCACACCAGCCGGCAGCTGTGGCTCAGACTGCAGGTTGAGTTCTCCAAGGAGACTCTTCCTTATTGCCCGCAGGGACTCATCCGGGCACCTGACCGTCCCAAACAGAATCACATACCAACATAATAATCATTCACATGTAAAAAAAAGATTCAGTAGATGAGCAACTTGTTCCAAAGCATGCCAGATGTGGTTGTGAAATTTCCTCTGACTGCTCTCTGGAACAACTTCAAGTATTTGGCAGAAGAAAGAAAAACTCTTGATTTATACTTCTGCTTACTTATCCAGGGTAGAACCACATCTTTTCACTTTACTTGCATAAAAGAAATACATTTCCAAGTATTTAGCACAAAAACCACTTTGCACTTTCCACATCTGCTTCACAGACTGTGGACAATTTTACCTTAATCTATTAATCCTGCAAAACAAAAGAGCTGCAGTTCATGTTTTCTACATTTAAAACATCATTTAAGCTGAAAGATTTGCTTAAACTGACCTTTGACGAGGAAAAGCAGAATTAGCTGCAGGCTCTTCCTTGGACGGATGCAAGACAAATGCATTCACCACTGCAGAACCCAGAAGCATCAACATCATGACAAATGTCAAGGACATGGTGGACGAGCGGTGTGGTCAATCTAGGGACTTCGCTAGAGTCAGGCGACTGTCTATTTGGAGGAGGAGACAGGAGTGGCGAGACAAGGATGCTGCACAAGGTACTGTTCTTCACAGTCTGGGAACCTGAGTTTTATCTTCTTGTACCCCACTGTGGCCTTGAGATTCTTTACAATGTTGTCTTGTCCCCTGCTCTGTGTGAAAAAGCACAAGCAGGATGATCCAAGAGGGAGACAGATAGACGGAGATTCAAGGCAACCATTCAGGAATGAGAGGTGAGAGGGAGACTAAATTAGCAAGCTGCCACACACATTACAATACGTGTGAGTGAGAAGAACAGCACCAGGACAAAGCTCCTGTTGTTCAGCTTTTGTGTCTCTGCAGGAGCAACAAACACATCCGATACGTTTTAACAGCAAAGCAGCAGAAGCAGAGTTTAATGAAGATACTCGATTCTGCTGAAAAACAAGATTCATCATCTAATTTTTCAGGTGAATTCAGAGTCACCTGGATGAGTTTTGCTGCTCTAAGGAGCAAAGTGCAAAAGCAACTAAAAGTTGAGGAAAATTTGGACAAACAACAGATGGAAAAACATTTTTCTGCAAACTTCCTCATAAACCGACTCTGAAACTAGTACATCATTAATTATTAGATTTTCTTCTTTTAAAACATCAAAATGAATGTTTTCATGGAAAACTTGTTAAAAAAACTAAATTTTACTCAGTAGGATTACAAAGAGAACAGTCTTTATACCTTAAATCAAACCCAACGGCACATTCTCAATAAAGAAAATGTCACCAATTATTTGCAGTTAATTAAATGAAAACTTTTGTTCTGAATGAGGAAATTCTGAATCATATATAATTATTATCACCTGCAGACAAACATGAGCTGTGTGTGTGTGTGTGAGCAGAAACTCTCATGAACTACTGAGCAGATTTTAATGAAACTCAATAAATAACAACAAGCTTTTATTTAATAGGTGATAAAATGTGAAAGTAAATTTTTCATCAAAAATGTGTAGATTTATTTTCTTTTATAGATTATTTCAGTTACATTTCAGGACGATGTTGGGACAGATGAACTCTACCAGGTAAATAAGCTGTTTGCTTAACTTTAACAAGCATTTGTTTCAACGTTAAACAGTAAAAATGTATTTTAGATGCAGAATAAGATTATGCTGAATGGATGGATTATGAGAGCAGATTAAAGATGAATAAACTACTGATATGCACAAGAATAGGCAAAACATGAATGTTTAATATTTAGTATTTTAACATTTATTTTGTTTCCTGTTCGAAAGGTTGAGCCTTTTTGGATGAACTTCTGGAAGACTTGATCGATGATGTTTGATCAGCATCAGTAACAGCTGGAATAAAACAATCCTGCCTCAGATTCTACAAGGTGGGATGGTTCCAGATTAAAACCAGTTTGATTTATTTGACTGAAACTTGTTCATTTAAGGCTAAATCAGACTCTATTAAAAATACACAGAGACCGATGAACTGAAACTAGCCATAAACACAATCAGACCAAGATATAAAACTGTGTGGATCCTGTTGTTGAGAGCAAACCTAATGAAGAAGGACAACTGAATAAAATATGATGGGACAGGAAGCCAATGTCCTCATGTGAGGACATAAGGTCTCATGTGAGGACATAAGGTCTCATGTGAGGGCATAAGGTCTCATGTGAGAACGTAAGGTCTCAGGAGGTTAAAGCAGGAGATTAAAAATATTCTATTCTATTCTATTCTATTCTATTCTAACAATTAAACAGCTGCACTCCTGCAGCTTTAGAAACCTGTAAACTGCATGAAATAAATGAATGAGACCATAGCATCACCCGTGTGTGTGTGGGCCTATACTCACACACGTGTCTGAACATTTTCTCACAGTGATGATAGAACAAATTCACCTTTAAAGTGGATGAACAGTCTGCTATTAACAAAGAACCCAAAGCTCCAAATTAAAACAGGATTTCTCGAGTTTAGGAGCCTTTTTCATCTGAATGGTTCACATGTTGGAGTTAGTCGACCTAACAAGCTACTATTGCTCCGACAAACAAAAGCAGAACTCACAGGTTTAGTTAATGAGTGTGTTACATAAATTTAGGCCATGAATAGTTTGCTTATCTTATTTTCTGAGATTTTCCATCCTGACATTCTTTGGCAGCTTCTGCAGCTCTTGGCCCTGCCCTTGTATGCGGGCCTGAGCTTGTCTTATCTCAGAAGGTAAGCAGGGTCAGGGCAGGACAACGCTGGATGGGAACTTCCCTGTGAGCACCAGGTGTGGAAAGTGAAGAAGGAAGTTTGAGGGCAGGTGCATGCTGAAATCAGTAATGTTTGTAACTGAACCAGAAATCCTCCCTGATGCTTTTGGGATCAAACCAAGAAAGCAACAACTGTGTTTAAACAGTGATGGACTCCCAAAAGGATCCTGGAACATGAAGATATGACAGAACGCTGACAGTCTTTAGACTATAGAGCATAAACGCTTCATTCATCCTGCACATCTTTCACTGCATCTCCCTTTTGCTGGCTTGATATGAAAAGCAGTAATTTCCTCTGATAAACAAAATAACAACTTTATTCCCCTGCAGTTGTTCAAGGACAGGATCCTGAGGGCAAAATGTAACACAGAGCAGGTGATGTTCCTGTCTGAAAGCCAAAAGTAAGATGGGGAAAAACAACAGACGTCAGCACAACTCAGAGGTCAGTGAGGGTTTGAGATTTGCTCTGTGACCTTTGGTGACCTCTGGACCTAAACTGAGGCCAAGCAAAACCTTCTCCTGAGTCTCAAACGGAGATGTTTCATCAGCTGCCCTGGATGTCAAACCCTTTTTCGCCAGACCAGAGGAATGCTGGTGCAAGCTGGAGCAAGACCTTGTTTTTTCTTTCTCTGCAGCTAAAATGATATTTTTAGATATTCATGTGTTTGTGCTCTGCCGTGCTTCCTTACATACACAACCCAAATACTTTTATAATCTTATATAACTTGATCTGCTTGATAAGATGATAAACGAGTCCGAACAACCCTGCTGAGATCTTTATCTAGAGTCTAATTGTGTCTCAGTATCAGCTTCTCAGAGCAGAACCAACAAACCAGACCCAGGTCAGATGATTGCTACAGACATGACCTCAGTTCAGACGTGTTCCAGGACACGAGCTTCCACTCTCCCCGACCTGATGTGACCCAATCAGCTCAGTGGAAACCCTCTGTAACTGCACAAATACTGTTTCCACTATTGAAAATAATTCTCACCTCTGTTCTGATTTTCCCCAAAAACCTCCAGAGAACTTCTGCCTCAATGGCTTCAGTTAAACTCTGCAGCCTGCAGCAGAAAGAAACCTCTGCTTGTTTACATGTCAGCTATTACATAAATGCACTGTGCATACAGCATCCCATCATTTATGCCTCGTTTAGCTACAAACGGCTTCAACTTCCACCAAGTGATCAGTTTAACTTTGGAGCCAATGATTAGATTTGAACTGAAAAATCTCTATTAGATTTAGTGGCTTAATAGCACTAATGTTGAAAAGGTCAGATGATTCTAAACGTGTCCTTCCATCATGGCAGCTGCAGAGTCCTGCTCTAAACTAAAACATGTTTGGCAGGAAAGAAATGAACCCACTGTTTTATCTGGAATCCAGTTATTCTGTCCTTTCTGCATTAAAGTCTAACAAGGTTTCAGTCATTAAACTGGTATTTTAATCCTCCTGGTGTCTCGGTCTCGTCTCTTCAGCACAGACTGTCTTCCTGTTCTCGAGTCATGTTTCATGGATTTATGCATCTTTAGTTCCTGCCCTGCAGCTTCTTTCGTTCTGTCTTTCACTCAGTAACTAAAGTTTATTTTTGTTTTTCATCCGACCGTGCCTCCATGCTTGTGTCCTCTCTTAACCCGTCTCAGGCTGAAGATCTGTCCTACTTTCATGATGAATGTGAGCAAGCTTCTGCAGTCCTGCCAGTTTAAGGTCCTGCAGCAGCGTAGTTAGATTTAAGCTTGACCTTTGAGTTCTTCTGGGGAGGATATTCCTGCATAACCCAGGTGCACCAGCATGTCTGACTGTTGGTGTGATGTATTTTTTCTGAGATGCAGCACTAGTTTTAAACCTGATCTAACGGGACGCCCACCGTCTAACTGTTTCACTTTGGTTTTGTCAGTCAGCAGAATCTTTTACCCAACATTTTGGGATCATTGAGATGTTTTCTGGCAAATGTTTCATGTTGTTGGAACATGACCTCTGACCTTTACCTGAACCAAGTGAGACCTGCAGAGCTTCAGATGTTGTTCTGAGCTATTTTGTTATTGAAGTTCTATAAAACGGGGCATTTATGTTGCTTTTTGAGATCTTTTCGCTAGGAGTGATTTCAGGTGTGGCAGCTATCAGGCCTCAGAGCGACTAGTGAAACTAATGATAGCTAGATAGATAATGTGGTTAATCACAGCTAAATCTTTATTTACCAGAGCGGCTATTAGGTTTTCACACAGGGCCAGGTTGGTGTGGAAAGATGTTTTTATCCTTTAAGAAATAAAACCAATATTTTAAATGCATTTCGTGTTTAATCAGGTTATTGTTGATATTTAAATGAGTTTGCTGATCTGAAAAATGTATTCTGACCAGAAAAAAGCCAAAACAGAAGAATTCTGTTGGAGAGCAAAACTCTTCCCACTAATGTACAAACACAAACACGAAGGAGGTCACGGTTTGATCCTGCAGGTTTTCCAACCATCCATGGACGAGAACGAGTCCTTGATGGTTCCCACCGAGTCGCTGCTGTAGCTGAGAGTCCGGTCACCACCAGCTGCTGATGCCTGGGAAGCTGTTGTGCTCGGATGAGTGATTTGCATGATAAATATTAGCACAGACGCAGCGGGGAACATTCCTGACATGCATTTCAACACGTTCATAATGAGGGGAGTTTAAAAGCTGCTGATGGGAGATGGTTACTTTGCAGCAACTTGTTATGAGAGCAGGAGAAACGGAGGAGGAAGCAGAAACCGACAGAAATACAGTCAGGAGAAATATTTTACACGTTCTAAAAGAATCTGGAGTATTTCAGGAAATAAAAGACTAAATAAATCATGTAAAATTTGTTCAGTCAGCCATTAAAGAGTTCACCGATCATTTTATTGGACACATAATTAAATCTTTATTAAAAGAGTCTGAGTCATCAGTGTTCTTGATCAGACAGCTAAAGCTCGTCCTAAGAGTCCCACACAACTCAGCATCCTTCTCAGAGGCTCGCTGCCCTTTAACAGAGCCTTCATCTGTTTATTCAGCGCTCACGTCGCCTGTGGTGGGGTTTAATCCTAATCCACTTGCATCTGGTTTTCAGTAGGTGATCAAAGGAGCCTTCAGCTGGTGTGTGTTTCTGACGGTGGAGTAGCTGCTGAGAGTTACGATATTACAACTATCCACCCTGCAGAGGAAACAGACACATAAAGCTGGATTTTTGACATTTTTGCTGCAATGATGCATCCTGGGAATTCCTGATATCATGAGCAGATGCCTTTAAGGTGCTGAGGAAACACGGAGGTGGAGATGTAGCAGGTGAGTTTCCTCCATGTCAGTTTGTTGTTGCATCTGAACACATGAGTGATTTTTATATAGTAGATGTGTAATTATACAGAAATGATAAAGAAAATTCATGTTCTAACCAAATTATCTACAATTACTGAAATTTTCCTGCTATGTTTCATTAATCAGGTGAATTCAGAGTCATTTGTTACTTTGTGTAGATGCTTTCCTACAGAATCGTTCCCAGATTTGTAACAAGGTCACTATCTGAGCCTCACACAATAATGCTCCGTTGATTCTGACAGAGAAAACAACAAAAGGGTCATGGGATGTGGCATGGGAAAATCAAGACCTCTACAGGAGAAGTGTGACAGAGGTGAAGCGTTTTTGTTTAAATAAATGTTTTCTATGGGTTTAATCATTCAACATTTGCTTTGTTTTCATTTTTGTTCATTTCCAGTGAGCATCTCAGTCCCAGGTATTTTCATTCATTTATTTTATTTTGACCTAAGATCACATCAGTGCACCAGCACACATTTGTATATGTTAATTTCTGGAATCTAATTTTAATGCAACATGTGAAGCTGCTACAGGCAAGTTCAGAATCTAATTATTATTAGTAATAATATCAAACCAACATGAAAGGCTTTGTGCAGAATTTAACCCTCAGGCTCAAAATAAGTTTTGATAAAAGGACGAACAACTAAATCCTTCAGGGGTACTTCTGAGTTAAAAAATGCTCATGAAGTACGTATGTGGAGTAACCAGGTAGGTTCTAACGTTGCTAATCTGCAACACCTGCCTCCAGAGGGTTAAGTTCTCCAGATCACTGAACTGATTGAAGAAAACACCCAGACCTTTTCAGTCTAGGGTCCTATAAACACCCACAGAACCAACCCGTTCAACAGGGATCATTATTGTGTCTTCTGTTCTTCAGCAATCAGAGCAGCTCTGCTGATCCAGCGCTGGTACCGTCAGTATGTTGCCCGGCTGGAGATCAGACGCAGGTGCACGTGGAACATCTTCCAGTCTATTGAATATGCAGGAGAACAGGATCAGATAAAGGTACGACCAAAAGGCTGCTCAGTTTTTATTGGTCAGTCGCAACAAATCATTACAAATCACTTCCATAGTCCTCAAGGTTTAGAAGGGGGTAGGCAGTCCTGGTCCTAAAGTGCTGCTATGCACCATATTTTAGTTTTCCCCAGTTCCAACACACCTAATTTAAATCATAGGTGATCAACAAGCTTCTGCAGAGCTTTATAACTCGGTGAACAGGTGACCAGTTACTTAGGTGTGTTGGAGTTAAAACATGCTGGATAGCGGCACTCCAGGACCTGGATTGCCTACATCTGGATGAGTTATTCTATATAGCCTCTATAGTTCCTGTTGTATTTTAGCACATGTAATCCAGCATGTTGTTTATGACTAAAACCACACAAAACACAAGTGAAAGTAGAAGTAAAACATAAAATCTGGTGTGAATAATTCACGCTGTCGGTCTGTTAACAACCTGTTACAGAACAGAACACTCTGGTCTCAGTAATTCTTATTAGAGCCGATTTCAAAATGTGTCTCGGCAGAGATGGAGGCTGAAGCACAGCAGAGAGGGGCCAGAAACTTGAGTCTCTGCTTCTTCCTCTCAAGGTTACTGAAATTCGCTTCAATCTGGGAACTTTTAAGTATCGTTCTTACATACTAACTTCATAATCTGTCATTAGAGCATGGAAAATGTTCATGGTCGTTGTAAACACTGTTACCTGGAGAAATTCAGGCGGTCCATCATTTCACATCTCAAAAAAATCATGTAGTAGACACAGTTTACGGGACAGACAATGAACACATCAACATGTGGATGTATTAAAATTCAAAGGTATATCATATTAAAGCCAATAGAATAAATAAGTTGCATAAATGTGCCGCTAGTGTGAAATTAAAATCCAGCTGAATTACCTCGTCTGTTTTTGCTGCAGATACAAAAAACTCATGGTGGTGGATTAGATCTCACAGTCTGCAGAAGGACTCTGTTCATTGTTCATCTTGAAACACCAATTGTAATAAAAACAATATAATACAATATACTGAAAATTACCATTACTGATGCACAGCATTAGATTTTTACCCACTTTTAACGGTAATCACAAGGAACCAGCAGCTCGGTTTCAGCTTAAGAAGCAACATGGATTCAGTTTCCCTGTAACTCTGCCAAGTGTGTAAAACTCTGATTAAGTTACTTATGAAAAAAGAAGATCTCTTGCTTTGATTGCCACGTGCCACATATAAAATCCGCAAACAGAAAATAACTTCAACTCTAGTTAAAATACAAGTTTCAGCAAAATTTTCCAATATTAATTTGAAACAGAATCTGAAAATAAATCAACTGTTCTAGTTGTGTTATGTTTTATCTGTGATTTTCTTCCTGTTTAGAGTTTTTTACGTTATTAAACCTAATAAAACATCCTATTCATGTAGAAGGGGCTGCTTTTAAAGACATGGTTTTCCTTTCTGCAGCTGTACAACTTTTTTGGCTTCTTGATGGACCATTTCACTCCAGCCAGCAGTGAAAGTAAGACAATGATAGTTCAAAAGAAACTCTGTTGATGCATTCAAATCTCTGCCTCTTTCTTTGTCTGGAAAAAAGGAAATCTTATATCTCACATCTTTCGTGAGAATGAGATCTGCCATGAGACGGAATGGGAGAAATATTTTTGCTACAAGGGCGTTGAGGTGCCCGACAGCTACAATGGACCTCACCTGACCTTCCCCATGAGCTTCTGTGGAGTGTCAAAACTCATGGAGGCCTTTAGACACAAACAAGTAGGTGCACTGTTACCCGGATGGTTGATTTTTAAAGCAGAAGCACATGTTTCATTTTGTTTGTGTGTATTTATACATGTTTTTTTTCCTAGTAGCAGCTCCATGCTCGGTATGTTCTTCAGATTCTTGGAGAAACTTGGAGACTCTTACGAAATCTCCCTAACATTAATCACATCTCTGTCTGCCATACCAAGGAGATTACTATTTGTGGTACGCTGCAGCAGGCTGATCTTTGATTCTCCTCCAGTGTTATCTCAGACACTCATTCTATTGTCTTTCAAATTCATCATATTGTGTTTTAAACGATTCTCCTTTCACAGGAGACTTGCACGGGCAACTTGAAGATCTGCTGTTAATATTCTATAAGGTGTATTTAGAATGTAATTTATCATGTCACGCAGGGTGTTGAGATTTTAAACTAAAACCTAAACTTCGAACTGTGCAGAACGGGCTACCTTCCAGTGAGAAACCGTACATCTTCAATGGAGACTTTGTGGATCGAGGCAAGAACTCCTTGGAGATTCTGCTCATCCTGTTTGGGTTCCTGCTGGTTTACCCCAATGACGTGCATCTGAACCGAGGGAACCACGAGGACCACATTGTTAACCTGAGGTCAGCTTAGTACCCATCAGTTTTTGTAGATAGTTTTATCTGCTTTATCAGTCTGGTTTAGTTATTGAAACTAATAAAAGGGAATTGTTTTTAATCAGTATGACATCATTTTTAATTTAGACATTCTGGTTGTAGTCGATGGGTCCAATTACTGTAGTTGATGGGGGGAAACATTTGTCAAAGCTCATGATATTTTCAGTTTGCTTTTTAAAAATGGGACAAATGTTTTAAAATTCAATAAAATAACTTAGATCAGTTTTATCAGAGTAAATTGCTTTAGATTTTAATGGGATACTTTGCAACTTTTTTATATTTTTAAACAATTGTCTTGAGCCTGCATGTGCTAAAGTGACCTTGTCACTCAGGACCCCCCCCCCCCCCCCCTTCCCCTTTTGTGGCCAGAATACCCCACTGCCAACTTCAGACTGACAGGCCGCCACCTGTGGAAATTGAGCTGTCAAGCCTAGCACTGCAGTCTGATTCCAGCACGTTTTCTGCACGTTTTAGATCATTAACACAACTGATTTGTTTAATTTAGCGAAGAATCACTCCTGTAGACACTAATAAAAGCTGGGGAGACGTTTCAGCAGTTAAGATCAAGGTGTTAAAAACACAAACGCACAGCTTTTGGTTCTACTAAACAGCCAGTAGGGGGTGCTGAAAGCAAACCGATCTGCCAAGTGTGCCTTTAAAATAACCACATTTAAACAACTCTGACTTGTGTTTTACTTAGATATGGTTTCACTAAAGAAGTCCTCGGAAAGTACAGGGTAAGTATTGAGCAAACACATTTAAAGTGTCACTAGCTGTCAAAGTCCTGATAATATGTATTATAACTTGATTTCAGTTTCATGGCAAGAAGATTTTAAAGCTTCTCCAAAAGATCTTCAGCTGGCTTCCTCTGGCCGCAGTGATCGATCACAAGGTCCTGGTGGTTCATGGAGGGATCTCCAACTCAACAAACCTCCATATTGTTTCCAGAATAGACAGGCACAAAGTAAGAGGAGCCATCAGCCTCAGTTCTGTCAGTGAGTCGTGTAAAAATCTCAAAGTGGTGTGTGTGCAGTATGTGTCAGTCTTACGGCCTCCTAAGATGACCCACCAACGCAACAGCGGGAATGGAGATATTGATGGACCAATGGAAGGCCGTCGACGAGTGCGTTCTCTGACCAACCACAGCTCTGCGCCGGCTCACAGGAACAACTTCCATCGGCGTTCCCTTCACAACCTGTCTGTGGGGAATTATCTGAGCTGCTCGGTGGAGGATGAGCTGAAGAAGAGGCGTCGGCTGGCTGGGTTTGACCAGTCCTACGGAGAGATGAAGACATCAGACTCTGACTCTGACCCAGAGTTTAGAGAACGGACAGAAATATATGGGCGTGAGTGGAAACAAGTGAGCATCATTAGTTTGTATTTTCTTTAATGATTTGGAAAGATGTTTTACATGATCAGTTCTAAATAAAACCAGTCTTTCATTATTACAGGTTCAAAAATCTTACATGTAGGACCTACATCGACTTTTTCCTGCTTCTGTGATTTACAACAAGCTGTGATTTTACTTAGATTGTGGACCTGCTGTGGAGTGATCCAATGCCACAAAAGGGCTGCGTTCCCAATGAGGTGCGAGGAGGGGGCTGCTACTGGGGTCCCGACGTTACTGAGGAGGTGTTGGGAAGACACAGCCTCCAGCTCCTCATCCGCTCCCATGAGTGCAAACAGGACGGTTACGAGTTCTGCCACAATCGCAAAGTGAGCAGAGAGAAACACTGCTCAGGTTCTGGAGAGCAGGAAGAGTTCATGATAGGAAATTTGAAAACTGCGTCTTTTTCAGGTGTTGACCATATTCTCAGCCTCTAACTACTACGAGGTGGGCAGCAACAGAGGGGCCTACATCAGAATGGGCCCTGACCTGGTTCCTCGCTGCATTCAGTATCAGGCCAGCAGGACAAGCAGAGAGCTCACCCTGAGACAAAGGTGCAAACTTGGAGAATTTAAAACCCAGAAAAATGTATCATTTGAACTCTTGAAAGAGAGAGAAATTCTGTGATTCTGCTCAATTTAAAGTCAGTGATTGCTTTTCCTATTTTATTTATTTAAATCAGTGTTGGGCGGACAGAAAGATCAGCCCTGCAAGCTCTGAAGGAGCAGCTGTTCGTACACAAGTCAGATCTGATCAGGGCCTTCCAGGAGTTTGATCCTGACAACATGGGTACCAAACAGTGAACACATCTTTATGCTCCAGGACACAGAGTGATGGAAGTCATGGTGGAAGTTAGGATTTCCTTCCTGTATTTCAGGGCTGATCTCTCTAAGGCACTGGGCGACTGCCACAGACAGCGTCCTGAAGCTGGGTCTGCCATGGAGGGTGCTGCGGCCTCAGCTCGTGAGCAGGACTCATTATGGGATGGTGAACTACCTGCAGTGGATTAAGGAGCTCTCCATCACTGAGCCCAAATTAGAGGTGATCTTCTTTCTCTCCTCTGCTTCAGGTGTTAAAAGAAATAGATGAAAAGTAGTATTTTTGTACTCTGGGCAGGTGTCGGATACCAGTATCCTGGAGACGATGTACAAAAACCACTCCAACCTGGAAACCATCTTCCGTATCATAGACACAGATCACTCAGGTGAGTCAGCGGCACTAAACTCACCTGGAAGTCAGTCTAATCAGACTGGCTGTAATCATAGTCATCACTTTTCTGTAAGATCAAACAGCTCAGGAATGTCTAGATTCAATCAATCCACATCAAAAGATCTGGTTACCATCCTCCTCCTCCAGGGTTGATCTCTTTTGAGGAGTTTCATCAGACTTGGAAGCTCCTGAGCTCTCATCTGAAGATGGAGATCAGTGATAAGGCCATCACAGACCTGGCTCAGAGCATGGACTTCAACAAGGACGGCAGCATCGACATCAACGAGTTCATGGAGGCCTTTCGTCTGGTGGACCTCTCCTCACACACCTGATGAATGGAATAACCGGAGCTTTAGGAGTTACTGACACACAGGTGTCTTCTACCTTTTTAAAGCTTTATGGAATGTGTTTTTGTACTTTAAAGTTTATGTCTTGTTATTAAATGTTTTGCTGTTAAATAAAATATTTTTCACATGTTTTTGATGAACGTTTCATTTGTTCTTTGACATTTAATTCAGAACGTTTGGATGTGGGCGACACTGTTGCATGATGGGAAATAATCTGTGTGAAAGCCTTCACCCCAAAAGGAAAGCAAATCCACAACATAAATCCTATTAGCTCCAGCCGTGCTCTGATGAGATGCAGGTAAGTGAAAGTCTGAGGAGGTAAACAGAGAAGGTCAGACGACTCGTATAAACAAACTGTCTAAACATGAAATCCAACATGGCAGAAAAATGGCCAGTAAAAAGGTGGAAATTTTAACATTTCAGCCTGAATCAAAGTAAAGAAGCGCAACTGTTATCAGCTTTACACTAAATTTATTATTATTCTAATAGCGTAAAAAAGAAAGACAAACATGTATTTACATAGTTTCAGACCATGGAGCACATTTAATCCTACCTTGTTTACTTGCTCCAGACATTTATAGTCGCATCAAATCCATAATCTGATTAGACTGAAGGGTAGCCAGCTTTATTAGACACCACTGAGTCTCCATCAGGCTTCTGAATGTAGAGAAGCTTTCTTTTATTGATTAAAAAAGGTGTGATTTAATAAACCCACCAAAAACACAAGAAGAGAGCAAACAGATCCTTTCCGAGTCTGTTCATTTAGACCTTTGGAGCTGTGGTCGTGACATATCTGGTCTGGGTGAGAAGCACGCCTCGCTCCAGACTGATTCAGGCTCCTGGGCTCAGCTCAGGATGCCTCCTCTCGTGTGGCCACGATCACTCAGTCCATGCTCTATCAGTTTGATGTCCTCCAGGTCTTCTTTAATGACGCTGATCAGGTGACTTAAACCATCTTGCTGCTGCTTCAAGTGCTGAACGTGTGAGAAACGCAAACACTGTTTAAAATAAACCGCCATGATACACAAAGCTGTGCTTTTAAAAAAAGGAAGAAAGCAATCTTTATATAGCGCTTCTCAGGCGCTTCACAAACACAAAACATGTCAATTATAAAAAGAAAAAAAAAAGATTTAAAAAATATGTTTAAACTGGCAAAAATACTAATTGTGATTAAAGATGGTAAGAAAAGAAGATAAAAGGAGAGAAAATGGCAGCCTCGCCTCTGTCAGACCTCCCCAGGGCGGCTGTGGCTACAAGTAGCTTACCATCACTAGCAGTGTGTGAATGTGAGAGTGTGTGAAAGCGTCTTTGGGTATCTTGAAAAGCGTTATATAAGTTCAATGCATTATTATTATTATTATTATTATTATTATTATTATTAAAATGAATCGGAAAGAGGGAAATCAGTGGATCCCGGGAAAAGCAAAACAAGTAGAAAGAGCAGAATCAGGAGAGGGTGGTGACGAAGGTCACGCAAAAGCCAGCTTGAACAGATGAGTCTTCAGCTGCTTTTTGAAGGAGACCACTGAGTCCACTGATCTCAGGCTCAGGGGGAGAGAGTTCCAGAGTCTGGGGGCCACAGCAGCAAATGATCTGTCACCTTTGGTCTTTAGCCTGGTGCTGCACAACCAGTAGGCTTTGGTCACTGAACCTCAGGGACCTGCTGGGGGTGTAGGGACTAAGAAGATCACCAATGTAAGATGGTGCTTGTCCATGTAAGGCCATATAGACCAGAACCAGGATCTTGAAATGAACCCCGATGTTGACTGGCAGCCAGTGAAGCTGGAGGAGAAGCGGGGTGATGTGGGTGTGTTTGGAGGACTTGGTCAGAAGCCGAGCACAGGCATTCTGAACCACCTGTAGACGGTTCAGGGAGGTTCTGTTCAGACACGTGAAAGGAGAGTTACAGTAGTCTAAGCATGAGGAGATGAAGGTATGGAGAACTGTCTCAAGTTCAGAGCGGGACAGAATGGGACTCAGCTTTGCAATGTTCCTGAGATGGAAGAAGGAAGAGCGAACAAGATAACTGACATGAGAATCCAGGGTGAGAGCTGGGTCAAAGGTCATGCCAAGATTCCTGACAGAGGGTTTGGTGTGAGAAGCAAGCTGACCAAGAGAGTCTCTGACTTTGGGAACCAGCTTGTCTGGGGCACAGATGAGGATCTCAGTCTTATCTTCATTCAGCTGAAGAAAGCTCCCAGCCATCCAGGTTTTGATAGAGTCCAAGCAGGTGTGTCACAGCTGCAGCTTAGACATCTCATGGGGCTTAAAGGAGATGTACAGTTGGATGTCATCTGCATAAAGATGGTAGGAGATTGCTCTAAAGGAGCTCAGAATGTGCCACAGAGGAAACAGATAGAGGAGGAAGAGCAGAGGTCCCAGCACAGAACCTTGTGGGACACCATGGGTGAGGGAGGTGGTGGAGGACTGAAAGTTGGAGCCTGCCACTGAGGAGGAACGCTCGAACAGATAAAAGGGGAGAACCACTCCGAAGCAGTTCCTGATAGGCCTACCCAGTCTCTCAGCCTCTCCAGTAACAGGTGGTGGTCAGCAGTGTCAAAGGCTGCAGTCAGGTCCAGCAGGACCAGAACAAAACCGTACCCTGCAGTTTTTAGAGATCCTTTAGAGATCTCGAACACGTGGAATTATCACAATGAGTTGTTATTTAATTTGAGTAAATAATTGGTGTTTTTCCTTCTTTTTCACTCAGAAAATCAATATAAGAAGTTTTTCAAAAAGCAACAAGTCTTCAGGTCACAAGTTCAGGATTTTGTTTTTAGAAACTTGAGTAAAAGTTCAGGAGCAAAAGGACAGATTTTAAAGAGCAAAGGTAGACTCTTACTTGTTTGATTTCTTTGAGAAGACCAGCATCAACGCTGTAGCGCTCCTCTGACCTCACAGCCCCAAAGTGGTTCTGCATTCGAATCTGGGACATTAACTCATTCAACCGGCCCTGAGAAAGACCAGAGGACACAAACACAACATTAATAAATGGAGCTTGTCCTAAAAGCAGAACTAGTTTAATATTTAATAGCTGCAAAGTTCACGCTGTTCATTTAGATTCACAAAGACTCCAACAATTAAACGTAAATATGGTGAATCTTGTTTACTTATGAATACAGACTATAAAAATGAAAATGTGTTTTATAAAGTACTGCCTGACTGAAAGGTGAAAATGTGCTAGTAGATGGTTTCAGGTCAACATTAAAGCCTTTCTATTAGTTTGAAGTTGATTTCCTGCTTTACTGCTTTAAAGGCTGAACCCGTGTACTGAGAGGAAACGCTGCTCTGCTTTAGACACACTTGCCTTGAATTGTGTGGGTGCATTGAGTTCTGACTGGATGGTGTCCAGCTGCACTCTGAGATGCTCCTCGTCCACTTGGATGGCATAACCGCTTTTTCTCTGAATCTCCTGTTTGATCAGCACCTGCAGGAAAGTTAGCGGCATGGCAGAATGATTAGAAGTGTCAGCAGGAAGAGATGCAGACATGCCAGGTCATTCACATCTGACCAGAAGCTTTTCTTGGAATGAAAAAAAAAAATAAAGAACATATATTTGAAATGGATTTTTCCAACAGACATTAATCTCTTCAAAGACAGAAACTGCACCAGTGCTGCTGAGCTGAGCTCTTTGAACGTCAGCTTTGTGTCGTTTACATAAATCTTTGTCTCAGATGAAACACCTCTGGGCTGGTTTCAGACCAAATACAGACTACTTCTGGTTAGGTCTCAGTTTTAGTCAGCTTTGGTAAAAATGCAGATCAGCTGTCTCAGCTGTCTTGATACCAGAACTGGACCAGTGAGAGAGGTGCACACCAGAAATGAGCTTCAGAAGCATGAAGCCGCTACCTGCAGGACCCTGTGAGAAAGGTCCATCAGTTTCCTCTTGTACTGAGCAATCTTGGCCACAGATGTTGCCTGGTTCTTCTGCAGCTCACTGATGTCATTGGAGATGATCTGTTAATGCAAATAGGGTCAAATTATTAATCATGTATTTTCTATTTCAACAATTTTAATGGAGCTGAAAAACCCAACCATGCTGCAGCTGCACTGGACACACATGTTGACTTTTAAAGGCATAATATGAAACATTTTTATATTTAAAAAAAAAAATTCTTGAGCCAGTTTGTGCTAAAACGACCCTTTACAGCAGGGGTGTAAACTCAAACTCACACGGGGCCGAAATGAAACTCTGGGACGGAGTCGAGGGCCAAACTTAATATTTTTTGAAAAAGTGACGGCAAATTTGCACATTTTCTTTATCAACATATATGCAATTTTGAACCTTTAAATTTGGAAACAAACTTATTTCTGCATTAACACTGAATGTGGAATAACCAAATTACACACGAGCAAGTCAGTTTTACATAAAAGGCATCAGTGGTATTCATTACTCGTGGTATAATCAGCATTTTTAAAATCTTTTAAATCTTTAAATCTTTTAAATCTTTTCTCACGGGCCAACAACTAAATAAAAATATCATTTTATCTTAAATGAAAATGCAACATCTCACCTGTTAACTTTCATGTTTTGGAGCAGAAAAAGTGCATAAAACCAACATATTTAAAGCTCAGTTTGCTGCACTGGTTTACTGTGATGCTCACCTGTTCCAGCCAGATACCTCCATCATGGGGTTGACCTGAACTGAGGAGGAGACTCCTGTCGTTTTGTTCATCTTCATCATAATAACGACAACATTAGATGACAACAGGTGCTCACATAGGTTTGTGCTGATGAACATGTCTGAGCAGCTGGACCACGTTGTTGTGTGTCGAGGAGGAAACACGACAGCAGCCACAGAGCCGTGCTGGTTTGAGCGTGTCGCTGCTCGCTGGAGTTATATCAGCTCTGTCTGGACGTTAGTTGGAAAACTTTCTCTTTCAGTCGTGAACACATTACTGAGCGGCTAGAATCTCTGTTTCTGGGCTTCAACGTCAGAAAATAGCTGAGTGAACTTGGCGCTGAGTGAGAGGGGTGTAGTTTGTCCGAGACAGCGGAGCTGCAGACACCGGCAGCAGGCGCTGGAAAAAACACAAAGGAGGGGGCGCGTCGGCTCCGCGCTGACGCCGCAAAGCATCATGGGAGTTGAAGTCTTTGTGGTAAAATCGGCCAGCGGGCCAGTTTTAATATATTTTTGATAATTATCTCGCGGGCCACATAAAAATGCTCTGCGGGCCGCATCTGGCCCGCGGGCCTTGACTCTGACACATGTTAAAGTTAAAGTCCCATTAGTTGTCACACACACTGGTGTGTGTGCAAAATTTGTTCTCCGCATTTGACCCATCCCCTGGGGGAGCGGTGAGCTGCAGACACAGCCGCGCTCGGGAACCATTTGGTGGTTTAACCCCCCCAATCCAACCCTTAATGCTGAGTGTCAAGCAGGGAGGCATTGGGTCTCATGTTTTTCTAAGTCTTTGGTATGACCCGACCACGAATCGAACCCTGATCTCCCAGTCTCAGGGCGGACACTCTAACACTAGGCCACTGAGCTTTACAGGGTTAATGAAATGTCACTCAGATCCCACTGCCTTGGCCAAAACAATGGTCACTCTTGCAACTTTCAGCTGTTAGACTAAGGTGTTAAAAAGACAAATGCACAGCAGATATAAATTTTACTTTTGCCTTTGACTAACAGACACTAGGGGGTGCTAAAAGCAAGCCAGAACTGCTAAGTATCCCTTTAATTCAGCAACACATCCATCTGAGTCCAAGTGCTAGACTTGATCTCAGACTATAAATTTAATTATTAATAATAATGTTTCATACTTAGATCATCCTTTACTTTCTGTCATAACCAAACCACAAAAGGAAATTAGATTTTTGGCCTAACTTTGCCGTAAACGAGCGAAGCACATCTGCTCTTGACACTGACACTTACAGCAGTATTTCTAATAATTCAAGCTGAAAATAAGTGCTGGCAGCAGGCATCAACTACATCTGTGAACCGTCCTTGGCACCGCAGAGATCCGCCCCAGAGTTCCTGCTGTTGATAACCAAACCACGCCGAGTCCACTTCTTGTTCCTCTTTTTTTCCCACATTTTCTAAATCTAGAAACAACAGCAGAGATATTTTTACTCACATCCACTCTTGTCTGGTGTTGTTTAGTCATCTGCTCCTGGATCTGCAATCTGCAGAGCAGCTCCTTAAACCCAACCATGGGCACAGGGATTAACCTGGAGGAGAACAGAAAGATGAGTCTGATCCTGACTGTTAGAAACAGCTTTTAATGGTCATGGCCACTGGTGCACGGCTCAGATCAGGAAATGGTCAAAGCCAATCAATGATAGGCCTCACATTAGTTTAGTTTTACGAGGGAAGTTTGTATCATCGATGGTTACCTCTCAGGGTCCGGGTTGTCCACCTTAGCCTGCTCCCAGATGATGGGGTCCACTCCTGTGGAGGGAAGACGACATCTTCAGAACACACACGTTGAGAACACGCAGCGGCCATGGTGGCAAATGTAGGAAAATGTTTACCTGCAGGAGCATTTTGCAGCAGCTGCTTGAGCTGAGCTCTGTGAAAAAAGCTCTGTATATTTAACAGTGATTAGCCATGAAACCATGACAGGAAAAACCCGTCAACTATAAAACTATCTAAAACTGTTGATTTTACGTGAAATTGTCGTCTATAAATTAAGTGGTGAAAACAGTAATTTGTACATTTTCTTTTTGTAAAAATATAAAATTCTACTGTAAAGCACTCTTGTATAATTTTTTTTAATGATGACCTCTGTCCTACAAAACAAACATGAAGAAAACACTTTTACTTTAGGAGTGTGTAAATGATGTAAAACAAGCACTAACTGCTAGGTGTGTTTGTGCAGCAGGTTTAGAGACTTACTGGTCATTGGGCAGGGCTTTGACACCATCTACATTAACTGACAGAGTCTGGTTGCTTCCCAGGACTTTGTGAAGGGACTCGACCAGCTGCTGCTGCTGAGCTCGAACATCAGCTTCCTTTTTATTCAGAACCAGCACCACTAAACCATCTTCATCCTTGCTTACTGGGATGCAGCTATATCCCACTGCCTAGGAGCAAAAACAACCCCAAAGCCAACAGATCACTATTTTAGTATCAAACTGAAAAGAACCAGGTGAATAATTCTAACTGTTCCTGATTACCTTGAACCTGCAAAAAGAGTTCTCCTGAGTAAACTCCACAGGCGGGTTGTTGTTGCTGTAGTAGCCCTTCCCTGTACCCCAGTAGGCCTGCAGCTGGTTCCACTTAGCCAGTATGGAGTCTCGTTCATCTCCTAAGAGGGTCGGGGCCGACAGAGCGGTGACCTGCTGGTGAAGCTGGCTGGGCTGAGTCTGACTCTGCTGTTGGGTCTGCGGGCCAAACAGGCCTCCTGCTCAGGCAAAAGGAAAACACGTCTCAGATTAACCTAAATTCTTTGGAGTTTGTTGTTTTAAATAACAGTTTTAGTTGAGATGGATGAGCAGCTGAAACTTTCTGGTTGTTGACTCACTTTGCATCGTAGGATGGGTTTAGACAAACAAACAAATGCTATTAATGCAGAATTTTCACTATGAATGTATGCAGTGTTTTAAATTATTTTAATGTCTGAGACTGGATTTTTTCGTGTACAGAAACAGACTTGGTACAACAATAACCTCCCGATTGCTGCACGTAAACACTCGGAAAAGGAGGCACTGGCCTTGGTGCTGCTGGATGTTAAAACCTCCAAATCCAGTTCCAAACCCTGATGTTCCAGCAGCGGTACCGGTTTCCAGTCCTGCTGGGAATCCAGACTCTTGGTTGGCTGTGTTCCCAAACAGGCCTCCTAAGACAAAACACATTCAAAAATGAGAAATTAAAACCTAAAATAAAGTCTATTTATTTAGAAAAGATGCTGCTTCATGATGCCTCATGCTTTGGTAAAGTGAGACATCTTGTGGCAGCTCAGTGTTCATGCTAGAAAGAAAGAATGTAATACCAGGAGAGGGAGCATAGAACATTATGTTTATGATTTGATCTAAAAATGTAACTTATCTTAAACATTCATTTGTGATTTTATTGTAAGTAATGATATTAATCTTTTTAAGACTTCGACTGGTGAAACACAAACATAAGTAATTCAAATTAAACACACTGGCCCCTGTTACATTATCAGTATTTTGTTTGGCTAAAATGCTTTTTTGTGGTAAAATTACAAGTTGTTAAGAGAAAACTATCAGTGTGGACTTTCGAGTTTTTATCACAAATAATCTTCTGTGTCTGGATCGGTGTGTTTATGTTGAGCAGGTGGAGTTATCAGAGGACTAATCCCAGAAAAATGAAAGGAACTGGTCAACAACACAAACAATTATTAATCTGTTGCAGTATCAAAGCCCATTGCTGCCACTCAGATACATTTTTTTAAAATTGTCTTATAACTACAAGAAAGATAAGTCATAAATTCAAGATACTAAGTCTTTATTATTAGAATCAACTTAATTGTCAATACCCCTGCGTTCTGAAGCATAGAAGTTTGCCTCCGCAGTACAGCCTGACCAAGGTTAGACATACAAATTTTTATATGTATTATATTACAACAGATGCAGGCAGACCACAAGAGCAGCCGTCAAGGCGTTCATTAGCTACACCATATTTATGAGAGTTATGAATTTGCAGCAACAGAAGATTTTTAGTGTAGAAGGATTTTAACAAAGAATAATAAGAAATGTTGGTTCCTCCAAAAGTAGGACTTGTTAGGCTCTGAATTGCATAAACATCTGGAGCACCTTATAAAAATGCATCTGTACCACTTTACAATAAATGGCTAACAAATAGTTTATAAACAAGTTATTGTTCAATCTATAATGCTTTATAAATGACTAATAAATGTTTATTATGCATTAATTAAGGGTGAGAAAGAGACTGAACTCACTAGTATCTTGCTAAATAGTAAACCAGATTTATTTTTACTATTTTGGGCAAATAATCATGTGCCCAAAAATAATAAATAAATACTTACGATTAAAGGGAGCCTTATTGTAAAGTGTAAAACAAGTCTTTATTTATTAATAGTTAATAAACATTTATAAATACAAAAGGAAGCCTTATTGTAAAGTGGTACCAATGCATCTTAGTGAAACAAAAAATGTTTATAATTATTTTTAAAACGTTGACTTGACTGGCCGTGAAGCAATCACAATTGATGTCTGAATGCTGAAGACAAGCCTTGCAGTTTCACTCTCACAGGTGGAGCGTTATAGCTTCTGCTATTGGAAATAGTATTGGTTGTTTTAAATCCCAACGGAGACAAAAGTGTAAGAGAAAGAGTGAGAGAGAAGGAAGAGGTGGGGGAGGGGGATTCACAAAAATAAACAATAAATGATGAACAAGAATCTGCTTTTAGACTTGCAGAATAGAATAATTAAAATAAAATAAAATAGAACTGACTTTATTGATCCCACAGTGGGGAAATTCACTTGTTACAGCACCAACATTTAAGAGAATAATTTGAAAAAAAAAAAAAACGGCAAAGGTACATGTATACACACATTGGCAGTAGTCTAGTATTGTAATGTTCAACCACTAAAAACCACAAATAAAAAAGGAAAAAACTTGGGTTCCAATACTACGCAGCATACTGCAAGTGACAAGGACATACTACGTAAATCTGTTATCGAACGAGTATTTACCACATACTGAATATTGCATTGGTGTTATTGTGTAACAGGATCATGCCAGTGTAGCTTAAAGTGAGGAGTTGTACACTGTTACTGCAGAGGGGATGAATAGCGTTCTGTTTTACATCTGGGATCTCAGTCTGCCTCTGAGGGAGCTGTCCATGGTCTCCACAATGGAATGCAGTGGGTGGGAGGGTATTTTAAAGCTCCTGAGACCCTGGTCCTCATTGGCATCTTTCACTAAAAGTTTTTATTCTCTTCAAAGTACACCTTGATTTTTTTTATTATTTAGAAACATTTAATATCAACTTTAGGTAAAAACATCTCTTTTTAGTTTTATCTAGAAAACCTGTTAAGATTTTTATTCAAATTTATTTTACATCACACCAAATACAAATCCAGGTCTCAGGAGGTTAAGATGGAGGTCATCTTCCCCAGCATCCTCCTTTCACACGTCTCCTCAACTGTATCCAGTGGGTACCTCAGAACCGAGCTAGCTTTGTGAACTAACTTGCTAATTCTCTTCCTATCTCGGTCAGAGTTGCCTGCACCCCAACAGACCCCAGCAGAGTGGATAATAGAGCCAACAAGAGAGTGATAAAAGGATTTTAGCAGCTGAGAATTAACTCCAAAGGACCTCAGCCTCCTCAGGAGGTGGAGGCGGCTTTGGCCCTTCTTATACAGAGCATCTTTGTTGTTGGACCAGTTCAGTTTGCTGTTGAGGTGAACACCCAGGTACTTAAAGGTATTCAGACCAAGGCACCACCCACTGGCAGAAAAAGTTGCAGGGGGAGGGTAGGCAAAGATGTTGTAGCATCACAAGATGTCCCAGGAGAGGAAAGGAGTCCAAGACCCCACCTAACAGATACCTTCACACACAAACACATTCACACGCTTCCTCCGTCATGCTCACACATACACATACGACCTAAAGACTTACAAGAATGTATGTCATACCCACGCTCCCCATACACACTCTACTCACTCTGGTCCCGGTACAACACAATCAGTCATTCACCCATTCACACACACATTCACACCCTGGTGTTGATGAGATACATTGTAGCCACAGCTGCCCTGGGGCACACTGACGGAGGTGAGTCTGCCGTACACATGCGCCACCTGTCCTTCCGAACACCACCAGCAGGCAAGGTGGGTTACATGTCTTGCCCAAGGACACAATGACAGCAACAGACTGAGAGGGGCTTGAACCTGCAACCTTCCAATTACGAGGTGAACACTTAACTCCTGTGCCACCGTCGCCCTAGTAAAAAGAAGAAAAGACGTTGGCCCTTAGCCCAGCAGACAGAATCCTTCCAGCTGATGCTCTAAATAAGATAACATTCTTCCTTAAATAAATAAATAAACCAACCAACCAATCAGTCAATCTTGGGGTGACACTGGGGTGAGCACCCCAAAATTGTGATATACCACACTTCCCATTGCCGAGCCGGTTGTTTTGATGTATCATTTGTGGGCTGCCGTTTGAGTCTTATCATTTAATTAATCAATCAATCTTTGGGTGACATTGGGCTGACCACCCAAATATACCACACTTTCCACTGCAGAATTGGTAATTTTGATGCAACTTTTGTAGAGCTGCACACTGCCACATAAATAAATTAATATAGAAGTAGATTAAT